>NC_084972.1:7259860-7547360 GCF_963691925.1 Scomber scombrus
CCAGTCCGACGCCAGGAGTCTGTGTCTGCTGATAAGGCCGAGACCGGCTGGGAAGAGACAGGGACTCAAGGTTAATACCTGCAGTCTGGGAGACGTTTGCGTTGGCTTTAGGGTGAAGTTGTGCAAGATAAACTTTGTAGCCATTCGTCCAATGTAACAGCAAGTGTTTAAAGAGGTAAATTACTGTTTTTCCCCCCCTGCAACCTTGTGGAACAGTTTAACAGCAGGGACAGCAGCACTCTATAAATCATGGAAGTCTTGTAAAACAAATCATCCATAACATCAAAAAACATCTTTTTTCTCTCTTAAATGAGCATTTTCTTGTAGTTTCATCAGAGAATCACATTATCTACAGTTTTTTTACATTTATCCTGAAAACTGAAAGAGCAGAACTGTGAGGTCAGAGGGGTCGCACCCAGCTCGACCCCGAGAGTCATCTGACGTGTCGGTGTGAGCAGTGACCTGAGCGCTGACTGGCCAAGGTCAGTCCCAGTTCACGCTTGTCTCCGTCCTTCTCGCTGCCACCCAACCATGGCACCCTTGTTAAGGACTTCGACCTTCCCCGCAGTTCACCAATAAGGGTCTTTCTCTGTGAGAGAGGGGGCTGGTGAATAATTACGGTTGCACTGGAGCAGGTAATTGTGACCCACTTTAAAGTTGGCTCGCATACTTAAAGTTAAGTTTATAGACATGTATGTACGTAATGAGTGGGGGGGTGGGGTGGGTTATATTTTATTTTCCCCTTTTAGTTTTATGCGGGTGTAGATGTGCAGATAGACCAAATGACGGGCTGGAGCCAGCTGTAGAAACACAAGATAGCAAGTGAGCCAGCGAGGAAGTGAAAGGGATTTGGTGTGCAGGATCTGCACAGCTCTGCAGAGATGGAAGTTTTCATTTCCTCAGGATAGCTCTGGCTGTTTGAACAGGTGGGCCGATCCCCCCCACCAGTTCCAACCCTCACCCTCCCCTGCCTCCCGGGGGCTGTAAACGCTCCAGTCCCTCTCGTGTCATCCAGTTGGGTTTTTTTTTGCTTTCTTCTGGATGTTGCATTCTTCAGTTAGCAACAGTCTTCTGGAACATGGGCTGCAGATCTTGAGGCTGATACTCAAAAAAGGAAGTGTCCTAGCACAGATCTATCTTTCCTGGTCCTCTTTTTGCAAGGAAAAGCCCAAACAGACTCTGTGCTAATGCTTTTCCACTTGCCCTCCTGTCACTGTTGTTATTACTGCTCTGAGCAGCTGGGGCTAAGAGACATGGAGATGCTTGTTAAAGGGGGGAAAGTGAGCATCTGAGCACACTGATTACAGGCGGGTGAGGAGGGGGAGGGACAGTGTGTTTTGTTACATGTTTTGTGTGTTTTGCCCAGGGGGCACGGATGCTCCCAGACTGAGTCATGCTAGACTGGAGCCACGGCTCCAGCTCCCTAAGCTCCTTTCCCTCTTTTTCCTCTTCCCTCTCCTCCCACTGCCGACATAACCAGCTGGGCTCCTGAAACATCCAAATACACACACACACACACACACACACACACACACATACACATACACATACACATACACACACACACATACACGCATGTTGGAGAGTTACTTGATGGGAGGACAGAAGGAGGGAGGGAGGTATGATGAAATGCCAGGAGAAATCGGGGCGGGCGGTGTGAGGCCCACATTGAGATTGAGATTGATGTGCTGCTGTAGAATCTAGCAGGTAAACACCAGTGCGGCCCCCTCCTCCTCCTCACCCCCTCAGGACAGCACTCTGGGATTAGGCCACTCATTGAAGCTGTTTCCCCAAATTCTCAGTTTGCTAAAAAGCCACACCCCCCCCCCCCCTCCCCCCCCCCGACTCTCACTTCATGTCTGCCTACTTGTTTATGTTTTTCTCCTTTACTTCCTCTCCCCCCCCCTCCCCTCTCTCCCTATTTCATTTTTCCTCTTCCTCACCGAACATCTGTGGAAGTCATTAGAGCGTCTCTGTTTTACATTGAAGCGACATGAAAGCAGAACACAAAGCTTTGAACAGCTCCTTTTTGCTGCTCGGCATCAATATTTCTACCCTCAGACATTTAAATATCACCAGTAGGTGGTGATATGACTCTTCAGAAGCTCACTCACAGCTCTCCCCTTAATAAATAACCTCTCTTGCTTGCCCTTATTTGATCCCACACCCCTTCAGCAAAACATTGTACTGTTGCTGCATTTTTTTTAAAGAAGAAAAAAAAACCTCTGCTTTTAATGAGATAGATGTTGGGGGGATTGCATGTGCTCCTACATGCAATCCCCCCAAGCTTTGGAAAGACTGGTAGTATGCGAGCTGCTGTTGGTGGACAAAATTACCTGTTGGGTCATTCACACTGTTATATTCACAGCACACTATAGTGGTATTTATTTACTAGAGACAGACATATAACGGTTAACCGATATTACCGGCCGATATTGGCCTATCACAGATATATCAGTATATAGGCAGCATTTAATGTATATGTATCCTTTTTCTTAATTCAAGTTAGGGTTGGGCATTAATTTAAAAAATCACCATACCAGTACCAATCCAAGTACCATTAAAGTGATACTGATACCAACTGAGTACTTCATTCAATACACAATGGAGTTCTCCACCCGTAAGTGAAATGGTAAAATGGTAAATGGACTGTACTTATATAGCACTTTTCTAGTCGTTATGACCACTCAAAGCGCTTTTACACTCTCGTTCACCCATTCACACATATTCATACACTGATGGCAGGGGCTACCACACAGGGTGCCAACCTGCTCATCAGATGGAAGCTAACCATTCACACACATTTATACACGTATGTTTGACGTAGCAACGGGAGCAATTTAGGGTTAAGTATCTTGCCCAAGGGACACATTGACATGTGGACTTGAGGAGCCGGGACTTCCAATTGGTGGATGACCGCTCTACCTCCTGAGCCACAGCCGCCCCAAGTTTTCTCCATGTGTAAGCAAGTGTTTATGTTTTCCTTATATGTAAGTTTTCCACATTGTGTGCACTTGCTTTTATCCAGTGTAACAGGTGTGTAGTGTAGGCACACTTTAGAGTGTTTAGTTGGCATCTTGGCTTCTGAACTGCTAGGCATGCCAACTCAAATTAACCACGACTTCACCACCACACACAGGTTGTAGCTGCTGTGGCAGTGAGCCAATCAGATGTTGCATTAAATTGAAGAACACTTGCTTTGATTGACTGTGAGCAAATCCATCCAAATAGTCATATTTTCTATCTCTGGGTGCAAAAAGGATTGTTTGCAGGTATCGTTTGACGTTTTGATACCACTTGGTTGTATTATTGGCGTTTTATTATTTATAGTCACTTATAATTATGAAATTCCCAGTGAGGTTTAGTGTTTCAGTCATTTTATACGATAAGTATAGTTAAAAAAATGCCTCCATTCATATTTCAGGTGTTTGATAACCACATTGCAAAAAATATGCTTTTATCTACATATTCTGTATATATAAGCTTATCGGCTTATCATTTTTTAACTCCTTAATATCTGTATCTGCATCGGCCCCAAAAATCCAGTATCGGTAAGGTCCTAATATTTACTGCTCTGTGTACACTAGTGTGAATGAATGCTGTGGTAGTATTCCAGCTACATTGCATTGAATTTTTTTTGCCATTTGGGGATTATACAAGTCTTTAGGCCAGTAGCAGTATTGACTCTGGGTAAAGAGGCTCTTTACCTCCTTGGAGAGTCCAGGTGGTGAGCTGTATCATAGGTTATAACCTGATATCAAACCTTTATAAATCAATTTTCTAAAGATTAAATAATAAATATGGTGTTACAAAGGTTTGATAAGCTTGCCAACCTACTGAAATACCTATGAGAACTTTCTCTCTCTCTCTCTGTTTCTTGCTGCCTGTGAATGGTCAGACCTCGTAGAATTAACCTCAGGGTGGACATCCGCTTCTCTCACTTTCAAATAACTTGACCTCTGTCGAATGAGAGTGATCACAGCTCTCTGAGGGTTGTTTAGTCTGGACTGCAGAAAGGCAGCTGAACTCCCAGAGGCTCCCCTCTCTCTCTCTCTGTTAGCATTTCTGTTATTATGAATGTTTTGTGTGGAGCGAGCTGCTTGTTGTTTCTCCATTGGTGGTGGCATGTGTTCAAATGTGCATGCCAGAGAGAGAGAGAGTGTGTGTGTTTGTTTGTGTGTGTTGCGTGTTGTGTTGTCTGGGGTGGATTCTACAATCCAAATCTCAATGCTGCATGTACTGGCAGAGGACAGCGGCTTGGGGCAGATTTGTGATGTAATCGGGAGTTAATCTCTGCCCTGTTACTTGCTGATCAGCCCCTCAGAGCAGTCAACCCAGGCATGCATGTAAACCTGCCCCCCCTCTTTTCTCCCCAAACACACACACACATACATACACACTCCACATATCTGCAGCTCTGCCATTGTTCAGCCTCTCCATCTCCCACCTGAACCAATAATCTCATTACCAAAGCGAGCGCACCGAAAGAGAACAAAAGCTCCAGTTCACCTGAACCCTTGTACTCATTACACATCAAGAGCAGCATTAGAGCCCGCCGGACGAAGTAAATCACACTCTCGACCCGGCTCAGGTTGCATAACATGACGATGCGTGTAGCTGAGCTGGTTGAACGGCCACCAGAGCCGGAGCTCAAGGCCAGGCCCGCCGCTGCTGCTGACGAGGTTCGGATAGGGCAGCCAATGAGCATCGTTCATGTTTTCACAAGAGGAGAGGCATAAAAACATAAGGAGTTAGCATTTGTTTGGTGATATTTCTGTGTCTGAATTCTTTCCCCACTAATTGGAAAGGATTATCTTAGATTAATAAACTTGAAAGGATGAGGTCGGGTTAGTGGAGTTTGTGCAATTTTTAATCGTTTTGCTGGAAAATTCCGTTCATAACTTAACACTTATTTATGTTTTGTAACATTTCTCTGAAGGATAGCTCCAAGAGAGAAATGAATTTGAACAATGGGACATAGCCCTCGAAGAGAGCCCTTGACACTTTTTGGATGCAGGTTGCCATAGTGACAGTCAGAAACAGGTTGCGTTTCCTTGGAGACTGGGGGACCTGTCCGGCGGCTGCATTAGCTTCATTGTTACTGTCCTCTCAGATGTTGCCTTCCTCACACTGTCTTTTTATCCCACTGACACACACACACACACACAAAGGTGTTCTGAGAGAGGTCAGGTCATCAACGGAAAATACCACAATATCTACTCCCAGTTTATTCCACCCAATTTCATTCTACTCCCTTTTCAAATTTGACAAATGTTGATGTGACTGCCGTCTTTCTTTCATCTGTTTTTTTGGAACAGTATTTGAGTGACACTGAGGTTGTCTAATGGTTTTCCCTGCTTACCTGGTTCTCCCATTAGGAGCGTCTGTGTGGTGAGGCAAAGGGGAAACAGCATCAAAGCAGAGGGGTTAGTGAGACACTATGTCAACCTGTGGCTCTCGATTAGGAGCAGGAGGGATATTATCCTGGGACGAGTAATGACAGTCTCCAGGGACCTGTGAGGGGGAGGAAGTGAGAGGCATGTGGGGAGTTTTTGGGTAGTAAATCCAATCATCTGTTCTCCTTTTCTGGTCAGCTTGGGTTGATTATGGCTAGTTGTTGAACCTTACATGCAGTCAGCTGAATATATGATTATTTTCTTTATCCTAATTGCATATTTACTCCTTTGAGTTTCATTAAATGTATTTATTTTTTCTTACAACAGACACTCTTGGCCTTAAAATTGGTTTACACTGAAAGAATAGAAGTTGGTTTCAGTGCAACGTGTTTCTGGTGGTGAAAGTTGTATCAGATGATTGTTCTCACTGACAATAATACAATTCTACTGGAAAAGAAGCACCAATCCAGCTTTTTCTCAATCTGCTTAATAAGGTCGGTACTGTGCTGATACAGATCAGGCATATCAGACTGATACATGTCCAGAAGCACTCTGACAATTCCCATTTAAAGGTACGGAATGGCATCACAGAATCCCAGCTGTTGAAGCAAAATGTGTACATTTTATCCTTAAAAAACCTGAACTGGCTCTCCATTAAGATCGTCATTGTATTTGTAAGTCAAAGGGGGAACCCTTAGGGACCTCATTGTATTTGTAAGTCAAAGGGGGAACCCTTAGGGACCTCTAGACCTTTAGAGAATGCCAAACACATCAGCATTTTAAATGTTATATTTAATCTCTTTCATTTAAGTATTATTCTCCTTTAATTCTAATGTTAGTCTCATTTTAATTAAAGTTTGCTTTAGAAATGAAAGGGATAATGTTCTGAAACCATGAAAACAGTCATCCAATCAGATTATGTTTGTTGTTGTCTCTAGAAAAGGTAAGCTGGCTCACTCATTGGTTAGGACTTCATAACTGGAACAGAAGGACATCGCCCCCATAGCCATGTGTGTTTGTTTAGAAAGTGACAGGTGAATTGACCAATCACATTTTGAATTATAGTGGGTGGAACCATAAATCGTACCCTTAAGCCCTCCCGAAGACCAGAGCTATCTTTGTTTTTAGCTTGGCTCAGCGCACGTGCTGTAATTATTTTCGTCATATCTTAATTCAAGGCTCTCTCGTCATGTACTTGGTTTGGTAATGCTCCTGTTACATCTTCAAAGTTATTATGGCTTCATGCTACTCTGCTAGCTTTGCAATTTTTTCTATTAATATGTTTTTATGTTATGTTTTCATTCAAAGCGAGGATTAGTGTCCTGTTTGGCGATCCACCTGGAAACCTATTTGCAAATAGTAGTGCATTTATTAAAGCTTTAAGCAGCAGACCAAATAAGTTTTGAGACAAATGTATTTTTCTTTCATTCGTACATGAGTAATAACAGCACACAGATTGCTCTTTTTAATAATTCGGGGGTGATGGGGTGGTAATTTGGGCTGAGCTGAAGGCCCAGCTCTAATAGTCATGGTTCACCACTGCTCAAGTACAGCAGCAGTCTGGGTTGTAACTGCCATTATCATGTTCAGATCCTGTGCTTGTATAATTAGAGTAGCTACTTCTGTGAACAGTAAATCAGCCAGTGTTTACTGTCTGCACTCCTCTGGCTTTACATTCAGCTTTCTGCATTCAGTGTTGATGCTCTGGTTTGTTAGTGTTACTCGGCGGCCTCGGTCTGCATGATCTGCCGTCTGCAGCCATTCACTCCAGCTGGCAGCACAGCCAGTCGTGACTGGCACATAATACCTCCTCACCTCTGCTACTCAGCAACAAAAAATCCAAATTTTTTTTTCTTTTCTTGACTGAGGGATGTCCACTGGCTCAGAAGCAATCGAATGGTGGTGTGTTAGCTGAGAGCAGTAGATAAGGAAGTAGTCAGCGGTGAACTGAGGGGGGAGTATTTTGTAGTAAGAAGTTTTGACAGAGATATAGATGGAGCTGAACCTCAGTGGAAAGGAAAGCTAAGCTTTTTGGCATACAGCATTGGATTTGAATACTGCAAGTACAGCAACAGGTTTTAGCAATGCAGCTGTAAAAGATAATTAGATGTTCTTTGCTTAGAGTTCATTTTATCTGTGATTGGCATATTTTAGTTACGTGAAAGTGAAAACCTAGACAATGCTTTACTTTAATTACAGCTGAACTGTGTGTAACAAGGCCAGAAGTATGTAGACATCCAACCATTATACACGCAAGTCATTGTTGAACTTCTCATTCCAAAATCATTCCTGTTAGCTATTGGCTGTGAGAGCAATAATGATGTTGGCCTACATGGTCTGGCTCACAGTTGATTTTCCAAATTCATCCCAAAGGTGATGGATGGGGTTAAGGGCAGGGCTCTGTTCAGGCCAATCAGGTTCTTCCACACTAAACTCTAAAAAAAACATTTCTTGATGGACCAGGATTTGTGCACATGGGCATTGTGGTGTTGGAAAAAAAACATGGCCTCCCCAAAACTGTACAAAATAAAATTAACTGCACAATACATGGTCATTGATGATATTATCAGCTAATTTTGGCTTATCACAGATACATCTGTATTGACATTATATCAATCAATATTGGTGTAATTTCTTTATTAATTAAATTTACATTTGGGGAAAAAAATGTTATCATCTACCACTGAGTGAAATAACTCACACTGAGTGAACAACTATTGGATGGATTGCCATGAAATATATATTAGATATCCATGTCCCCAGAAGATGTTTCCTAATGACTTTGGTGTTCCTCTGGCCTTTCTTTTAGCACCACCAGCCTGTCAATATGTATATTCCCGTCAGCCTCAGCAGTACTTTGTGTCTAGTGTTCTAAACTAAGGTGGTGAACTTGGCATTCTGATGTTAACATTTAGCTCAAATAACTTTAATACACTAGTTAGCAACATCAGTATCTGCCTCAAAAATCCTATATTGGTTGGACTCTGCTGTTTGGGTAAACCATTATATACCATTACAATCAATTTATGAAACTACAAGATGTGATACAACTTGATTTGTTTATGTTTTTGTGAAAACACAATTATAAATGTGCCACTTAATGACTCAGAAAACAATAACAAGCCTTCTTTAATTTGTGATGCCCAGAAAAATGTTGTCAGGGCTGTTGTTGTTGCACCACAGAAGGTTTTTAAGGATCCATTGTGTGAGTCTGTCCCTATATAGTCATATGTTCTGTCACAGTAGACAGCTGCTCTGCCCTTCTTATTGTTATGTGATGTTTTTTTCGAAGCACATGGAGGGAAATTGCTGGTGGGGGGCTGCTCTGTGGTCAAGGACCTCTCACCTGACTCGCTTCTGGAGTCGTCCCACCAGCCCCTCGGCAGGCTGTGCGTGTCACAGCTTGACTGACAGGTACAAAGTAACCACTGTGTTCTCTGCGGTCCTAAACTCACCCCTGTCACTCAGCTGTCCCAGCACAATGCCAGGTCGTCCCACCCGCCGGACTTGCCTCTTTTGTGTCCTTATTGAATTACAGCACAAGTTGGTTCTGTGCACTCCCAGAGTAATTGAAAACATGTGATTAAAAAAAGGCAGGGATGTGCACCAGTGAACGTGACTCCATCCAACAGAAGCACCGGTCAAATGGAGCCTGTGAAAGATGATATCGGCATGTGGCATCCTCATTATGAGGACTTAAACGTTCCCTTTGTAGGTGTTGAGACCGGAGCCAGGATTTTAAAGCGTTTGAAGGGATTGTGCCAACCTCAAAATGAAGTCATGTTCCAGCAGTCTGCTGCAGACAGAGCGTAGCCTTTTAACGTGCCTCCTTACTCTTGGCCTTGTCAGGACATCTGCTGGGGTACAGAAGGACTGTTGTACCTCAGTTTACTCATGTAGTGAGTGTAAGGATTTGAAAAAAGTCTCCAAAGTCCAGATTTTTTTTGGAATACCTTCTGTTTTTGCGTTGTATCCTTGCTTGCAAATTTGTTATCCAGACTAAAACATACTACTGATGCTTGTCCAATTTTAGGAGCCAGGATTTTTCACGAAGTCATTGCATTCCTCTCCATGTTGCTTTCTGCATAATTTGTGCAAAGATATCCTCCATTAAATGAGCTTTTTATTTTCTCTCTCTCTCCAATTAACCTCTCATGGTGCACATTCAGCATTGTAATGTCGTTATTAGCCAGGTGTAATGGAGGCACTTAATGCACCTGATCAATACCCAAAACCCAGAGACATCATCTTTTATAAGATTTTATAAGATGGAATCAGCCAATTTTGCCATTTTTTGCTTAAATCTCTAAAACGATTCCTCGATTATCAAATTGTTGCTTATTTGACAACTGCATGTTTTTTATATCTCACATATCCACATTCCGATAACTCCGTTTGACAGTTTCTGCCTCTACCAGCTAAAAGACACATGTCCTCATAAAATGGAACAAAGACAAGGTATCCCGTTAATGGGGGGATGGGGGTTGTCCTGGGGTATTATTTTACACATCTATATCTGTCTACAGTGGCCCCCTTCTGTCATACTGAAGTAAACCACCACAGGCAAAGATGATGTCTAGGTGCGTACATGTTCACCCAGGAGAGAGGTTGGTAAGGTGCATAATTGTTGCTTTCAGGGAGTGTCCAGGCTCATGAATGTGTGCTCTGTTCTCATTACTACCCTTGATTACCTTAATCCTCCGTCTGAACTCGGGCCTGTCACATGCACCGAGGGATCCGAGAGGTCAAAGATCAGCCCCCCCCCCCACACACACACACACACCATACCACACCACCCGCTCGCTCCTAAAATCACTGTCTCCTCATTAAACTGCAGCCTTCTCTGTTTTTCCCTTCTGACCCCCATCCCTCCTCCCTCCCAGCATCCATCCACCATTCCCCTCTGTCTGTCCCTCTTTTGTTTTTCCTCTCCTGTAGCTCCTATGCTCTTCTTGAAGGGGGGGAGATGGCTCTCTGTCTCTTAATGGACCAGCTCCTCTTAGCACCGCCACAGCATTGTGCTCTGTAAAGGCAGCATTTGCAGGGTACTTCAGTGCAAATGAAGTTGGAACTAGATGGAAATTATAGGCTTGGGTTCCTTAAAAGCATGCCTCCATTTTTCTCCGGCTCCATTTGGAAGGAAATGGGGTATAGCAGGGAGGGGAGAAGTGTGCAGTTATTGTTATTTTCAATCAAACACTCCTTCTGAAGATGTGTTGGTGGAAACAGGGCTCGGGAAATTATATTTGGGTTAATGATGCTCAGAGCATCAAAAGAGAAACCTGCACTTTGGGACCATTTTCCAATTCCCAATTTGATGTGAAACACACTGAGCCCACTGGTTGAATCAGAAATGAAATGTTTTCAGCCGCTGCCCTTTTATTGACATCAGTATTTTCTGGTTGTCCTGGCAGCCAAGTGTGCCACCATAATTGTAGCATATGTAGTTCATGTTGTAAGACGTGCATGCTAAAAAGGCTTCATTATGATCGCCTGAGTTGTTTGGTAAAGGCTCTAATAGCCTCGTGTATTTGGAAAATAAACAGGAAGATAACCACATGAACAGCTTTTTACAGTTGCCATTCATATCTTTGTTTTAATTCACAACTTTGCATAACATTAGAACACTTGCTGAATAACATTAGCACACTAAACGCTTCTCCTTGCACTCCCAAAAACCACTTTGCACGATCATTTCAGTGCATTTATTGACATATGTCACAAATTAATTTTGCACTCAGGCTGATGATATTAGCTTTTTCTTCGTTAAAAGCCTCGCTCTTTCAGGTAATCATTGGATCAGTGGAGAATGAGGGCATTGTACACACTTGGATTTCCTGGGAGTTGGTAATGAAATTTACTCAGGGCAAACCTGGTTTGTATTGTCATGAGCAGATGTGTCATGGGAAGCATTTGAGAGGAGTTTATAGGCAAAATCAGATTAATTAAAAGTTACTCGTGACTGCTTGCATAATCAGTCATGTAAAATCCTGCAACATTGAAACTCAGTAGTCTCACTTCCTTTTTATCAGTTAAATTA
Source organism: Scomber scombrus (assembly GCF_963691925.1). Classification (NCBI taxonomy): domain Eukaryota; kingdom Metazoa; phylum Chordata; class Actinopteri; order Scombriformes; family Scombridae; genus Scomber; species Scomber scombrus. The sequence continues at coordinate 7,271,297 of NC_084972.1, forward strand.
ACTGGTTACAATTTTGTTTTTTGTTAGATTTACATCTCACCATCTGAAAAACCCTATTTTTTAAAAATATATTTCATGTAATCCATCAAATATTTGCCTTCATTTTCAAACTGGTATCTATTTTGAGCTTTACACCCCGATTTCTTTCAATCTGAGTGCTGCGATTTTGTAACATGCAATCTTTGTATCTGCACCCCTGTGGCTAAATGAATAGGAGGAAGGATGGAGAGCAAGTCAAATCCACCATCAGTGCTAAATGTGTTTCTCAAAGACAGTTTAACTTTGAAAGTACCAGTACCACGAATGTTGTAGTTCGTCTAATCCAAAAGGTCAGCCTTCATCATCAAACCAGATTGTCTCAGGTATCCTGTGGGATTTCTTGGTTAATGATGATATTCAGTGTGTCATTTCACACCTCTGAAAATCTTGGAATGGTTAAAGAAACAGTGTTTGTCTAAACCTCAGTGTTGCCAGCTATTTCGTTAATACTGGAGGTTTCCAATATTTGGATTCACCTCAGTGCTTTTTCCTTGAGAAATATGTTCTAAAATTCAAAAGACCAGAAATGAAATGGTCTCAAACATTTTCACTGCCAAGTGAACAGGAACAACTGTGAAATAGCTAAAAGCTCTTATATCTTGCCTCTAGATAGATGAAGAGGGTTATTCAGTCACATATAAAGTGGCAACGAGCAGTCATCATGATGTTTAGAATAAGTGTCATCTGGCGTCTACTGGAGCCTGACACATCTGAAGAGCAGCAGACATCTCACTTTGAAATTGCTCACTGGCTCAGACAAAATAACAGGGAGGCCAGTCTCCACTGCCCATAAGGCCTCTGAGGTCACTGCCTCGGCCTGACTAATGGGCCGGGGGTCACGTAGTAAAGAGATTTACTGACTGGTCAAGACATCCAGTTAGCATCGCTTGCAATTTCATCAAATTCTTGCCGAGCGCCGAAGATGGGCATGTATGTTACAATAATATTTTTCCCTCCTGAATGGTGGGCTCATTTATCATCGCTGACTTTTAGCAGTTAAACCAGGCAATCCGTCTGAGTATTGAGACACTTGAGTGATGTCAACCAAAATGTCAGTCACTTACCTCTCAATGACCTCAGCTTTCACTCAGAGCTTTTCATTTGGAAGAGCACTGTAATGTAATGAGATTTCGGGCTAAACATAGATCTTTGGCCATAACTCACTCTTCAGAACGTCTCACTCAAACAGGTTGATGTATTCTCCCTTTTACGCTACAGCAAGAAAACTAAATGTATTGCAACATGCAGCCATTGTCAAGTGGTCTCCTATTGTTTCCATTGGCAGTTATTTTTTTGAATTAGGGAGAACTTCTAAATTTTAGCCCTTCTCAGGAGATTATAGAAAGTTGCCAGTTCTTGCAGAAGATGCCAGCAGTGTTTTTAATCAAAATTGATTAAGCTAAGATAACACAACGGACAACTAAGACAAACACAAAACCATAGTCTCAATCTACAACAACATCTTCATTCAACAAGGGCTGTCTTAATAAATGAAACCATTGCAAACTATGGGGGGATTGGGCAATGCGATGAAATCCAAAGCATGGGGTGAAGATATCATTCAATGATAACTGGAATCAGCTGTAAGAAGCAAAGGTGTACCAGAGAGTATTGTAGTATTTTGAAGATTGGGGATATAGCAGCACATGGCGAAACCGTGAAGGGAAAAGATGAAAGAAAATAACACAAGATCATACAGAACTAAGACTAAGATGATGTTGAAGTCCAGCCTAAAACATTGAACTTGTGACACTCTTTGTCTAAGTTATCTAAATGTCTCTATAGACCCTCAGCCCCTGCCTACTGTATGGATAGCATGTGCCTCCAGTATATCTGTAGGCCTTTGATGGTCACTTTGGCCGCCAACATGGAGCAGCCAGGAGTGACGAATTTCTGGTGAATTAGCAAGTGACAGGAACTCTTGTGTGGACTCCAGAGTTGGCAAAGCCCTACAGGGAGCCTCCAAGTGGAGTCACATCATCATCGGGCCAGTCTCCCAGTACAGGAGAAGGATTGAAACATGAACTCTCTTTAATATCCCGTCTAATAACTGTGTTGACAAGCGCCATGAGTTACCTTCTAGAGGAATGTCATGGCATTTGGATAATTAGCTGTAAATACTATTTTATTATACCTCGCCGTTACACAGTAGTGAAGACGTTTTTATAGTAGCAAAGGTTAGGTGGTAATTTTACTAGCCCTATTATGGAGCTTAACACAGCTGGTTGCAGAGGTCTCAGAGGTGGTGAAGGGTTTGCAGGGCAGTCAGCCAGGGACCAAGCCAAGAGAATCACTGAAAAAGCTTATCTGTCTGCAGCAGGGCCAATTAATTTACACTTAAACTCATACCGTCTTTGCTTGCATCCACTTGGCACTGATACCAGCTCATTTAGAGAGCCAGAAAGCCGTCCTCCGTACTCCTATGTGAATGATGTTTGTTTTTATTTGGAGAAACTGCCTCATTGTTCTTTGGAAAAGTGGTGAATCTTCCCACAAGTTGGCAGCGGGACAGAGGTCCCACTCTGATGAACACACACAAGAACTGATAATTGCTCTTGTACCGAAATGTTTGCATAAAGCACCTCGGTGGCCGCACCTCAACTAATGCCCGGAGCTGTTTTTTTCCAAGCCTAAAAGAAGAAAGAGAAAGTGATTTTATACAGCCAAGAGCAAAATTATGTGCATTTTACTGTCGGCCTGTTGATAATGGGGAAACAGCCTCGGGGAACTTGACAAGCAGATGCAGGTTTCCACATTTCCATCTTCTGTTAACCAAAAGAGCTTCAACTATATCCCAAAAATATCAAGTGTCATGCATGGTGTAGGAAAGGGGTAATATCTTAGTGTTTTAGCTTATCAGTCTTATTGAACATCCCCTCACACTTAAGTAATTACACTAAAATGATTGTGATGGCATTATTAGTTGTTTGAGTGTCCAATTAAACTATTTCGGTGGCTGTCATTTCTGCTGGCTGGGGTCCCTGTTGGCACAGGATCTGGCTCGCAGAGTAAATAGGAGTACAAAGCTGACAGCTGTCTGATAAATTATGCACAGCCCAGTGTTTCAGAGGTGGGTACACACACACGCGCACCCACATACAAACTCGTACTCGCGCACTCAGGCCCCAGAGGTACAGTTGAGAGGAACTGGAGACTCATTAAACTCCTCCGCACATTTAGTTTCTGTTTCTGGCCCCCCTCTGTGGGTTTTGTCTGTCTCCCTGTCTCATGCGCCTTCCGTCTTCACACCTTATTTTTAACATCCCTCGTGTTAGTTCTCACTCCCTCGTTCCGATCCCGTTCGCTCATCTGGCGTCTCCATTAGCATAGTGGCATTGCAGCTCCCTTCTCCTCTCATATCCTCTACAGATTAGCAGAGATATGAGGACTCAAGCCAGATTCAAATGGAGGGGGACTAAGCCATGGCCAAAATCAACTCAGTGAAGGTCTTCAAATCCCTGTCTGTGGTGGACTACCTCGCCTTCCCTCTAGCAAACCTGTTGACTGTTGCCTGGGAAAATTCATGCTTGAGGAAAAAAAGTGGTTTACCAGAAGAAATAGAAGGTCTCTTCTGTATTTTAGCAGTTCAGTATATCGATTTATTATTTCTTCAGGCATTTTTCATGTCTAACTGCTGTGTCCAAGGTTAAGAATGAACCCTGAATCTCAAACGTTGTAAGTTGTAACTCATGGTTTTATTAATGGTTAATAAGTCAAGACAGTTAGTCGATTAATTGATTAGATGGAGATAATTATTAAAGAGAAAGCATGGTTTGTTACCTTTTCTGGATCTGGTGTTCTTCTCTTTTGGTTTTAAATTGTTGGTCGAGAAATATAAGACATTTGAATAGATCACCTTAGACTCTGGTAAACTGCTACCAGCATTTTTTTAATTTTATTTTTTTACTATTCTCTTATATTGTACAGTAACAAAAATAACCTTTGGTGTTGTCAGGCTACTTTTTATCCTCATCCAGCATGACACGTGGCTTTGCTTTTGCTTTGCTCTTGCCTTGTCAGCTCATGTACAATACTGACCCAAAATCCATGACCGTGTAGGCTGCACTTGCCTACAAGCACTTTAACTACACATTGAGAACATGTCCACTTGACACCCAATGCAGTTTGTACATAACATACACTTTTACAACTGAGTACATCAAGATTTTTGCCTTTTTAAAAGGGGCTGCCTGTGGGCCCATAATCTATTTTATGATAACTTGTTAACAACAGACTCTAACAATTATTTATTAATTACTTATTAGCTTACAATTCCATATGACTTACTAATCATTGCTGTTGGCCCCTTTATAACATGAGAAATTAGCCTTTTTTTAATGATTTTCTAATATTTGTTACTCTGGAACTGATACTAGAAAGTGAAAAACCCATCAATTCTATTAGTTATAAAGGATGTCATGTAACAAAGTAGTACACTTTGTTTTAGGTATCTGCACTGCCTTGTACTACCCACTGCAGACTTTTTTAAAGAGTGTGACCATCCAGTCATGTCGGAAAAAGGGAAATTTAAGTATCGTCCTGTTTATGTAAGTCGGTATTTGTGGTTTCACCCCACAAAATTATGAACAGTCGATGACAGTGGAAAGTCCTTATTTCTCCTTCCGTCCAAGCAACGTGACGTAAAGTGCCATGAATCCAAGCCTCTGCTATTGCTCAGAACAATGACACTCTGTACAACAGACAAGCCACACTATGGCAATCTCCTCATGGATTTACAATATGTGGTCAATTTAGTTTTCCTCCCAGCGCTCTATCGTTCCTCATCTTCCACCCACTCCTCCCGCCACTCTCCCCTCATCCTGCCGTCTGGACAGTGCATTAGAGTTGTGTGAGACGAGCTGGACATCATGCTTTTTCCTTGTGTTATCACCCTCAGCCATCGGTGTCCTGTTTCTTCACATGTTGCCACGTCGTCACCTTCTGCAGACTTTGTCTCCACACCCCGTTAAGTCCACCAGCTTTTTTTAAATCCTTTCTCCTCTCTGATCACTGAAATCGCACTTCCCAAGATGTAGAGATAAATGGCTTGGCATTTTGCCACGTGGCAGGCTGAAAGATTGAGGTCAGCACATTAATTCCACGGATCATGCAGTGATGCCATCAAGATGGCTGAGGACAATGAGGGTCAATTACTTTTTTCGTCACCTACTGTAAATCTCCATTTAGCTTCTTAGCTTCAGGCTAAATATTATACTACCGTAGTCCCAAACCATTAGTTGGTTAATCAGTTGATCAATTACATGACTAAAATTCATCAAGTTATGATGCCAAACTATTTGTAGATTGAATATTTTTGGTGGTCTGTTGTCCTGTTGGTCGGACATTAGAAGCAATATGAAGATGTTGACATTGTGCACAAGGAAATTGTAATGGGCATTTGTTTTTAGAGTGAACAAATCAGTTAATTAAAAAATAATAATGGAACTAGTCATTACTTCCAGCTAGAGATGTTCCCATAAAGATTTGTTTTGGTCCAATCCCAATCCTTAAATGTCAAATAACTACGGATTCGGTACAAATTAAGTACACATGGTTTTTCAAAGTAAAAAAAAAGTGATTCATTTGAATTGTCGCAAATTAGAGGAGTGCTTCAACACTAGTAGGTTGAGGTGGACTGAAGACAGAATCTGCATTTATTCGGCTTTACTGTAGCCGATACAGATCCATGCTAATATGTCCAGATCAGCCCTTATACAAATCCTTAGGAATGGCTCGGGACATCTCCTCTTGGCTCTCTAGTGGTAACTGGAACCCCTTAGCTTCAAGCGAAATAGTCACTTTGTGAAGTTATATGAGAGGCATAAAGCAGCTGAGACAGAGGGAAGACAATGTGTTAGGGAGGAATAAACCACACAGAGACGTCGTACGCTGCAGCAATCGCCACCTGATCCCACTGCAGCCGTAGTTAAAGCCATGACTCTTAAACTGGGCCCAGTGGGACACCGACACAACACCAGGCAGCCTCTATGAATATGAATGATCCAGCCAAGCATAGATCAAACGCACAGAACCCGAACACTACATTGCTAATTGGGGAAGGGATGAGGTAACCTCTACCCCTATTGTTTCCATTTAAAAAAATACCCAGATGTTGATGTTTATTATAACAAACCGCGTGACATTATTATCGTTTGGTCTCGCTCCTGCTGAGAACCTCTGACACTGTGTCACCATCTAGACCGATAATGAATAAAAGCTAAAGTGTGTGTGTGTTTGTCAAACCACACCACAGGGACGAAGGAGAAAGGATCGTCACCAGACAGGTTCGGAAATTGAATCAGCACTGGCAAAATTAAATCTCGGAACACAACGGCGGACAGTGTACAGACACTCCAGCTGCTGTTTGTGGTTAAACAGGCCTTCAGTTGACTGATATTTCACTGCTGCTGATTACTCGTTAATATTCTTTTTTTTCTTTCTATAACCTTTGCTGCAGTTGTTCATATCGGAGCACTGTCTGCGCTTTGACTTTGTGAATGGGATAATCTCAGTGTGAAAGGAAGATTAGCTGGGTGAGAGCGCCGGCTCAAACTCTCCACTGATCCCAGCCCCAGGCAAAACAGTACGGCTAATGTGAGCATAGAATCGGTTTTCATGCTAAATTGGATGAAAGTTTGAGCCGAGCATCCACACCAACCAAACCCAGCAGTAATTATGAATGATTGTTCACATAGATACCTTCAGTTTGCCCGGGGCTCCACCCAAGGCAACTTTTTGTCACCACTACTTATTCTGCCTCAAGGAACTTATTTTAAAATGTTCTCTTTTTTTTTTTAGATTGTCCATTATTCTGTGCAGTTAAGAGGCAGCTGTTGGTTAATAGCTGTTGGATGGAATGCAAACATGGAGATTAAATGGAAAAGTGGAAATCTCATTAGCAGAATTCCCATCCAAGTGTTTTAATGTAAATTAGAAATAGGGAAGCTGAACAGAAAGACAATTCTGGGACAATTCTGAAAAAAGTTGCCTTGAGGCAGAAGGAATTTTTGCCAGTAGATAAATTATGCTTTCAAAATGTGAAGCATTGCATTTGACAAAATAATTCTGCAATGTCTACAGCCAAATATTATAGATAAATAATAAAGACCTCCCAGAAATGCTGCTCGTACTGTCTGTCCTGCTGATGTACAGTATATGATTCCCTTTGTGGATATTGGGCCAAAAACAGTATTAATGTGCATTATAGCATGAAATATGATTAGAATATTAGTTGACAGCAAATAGTGTATTTTGTTTTCCTTTCTTTTGCATTGAGGCGTCACATTCAGTTTTCTGTTGGCATTTGAAAAGAAAAATTAACATAAAATTTGTGTGACATTTGATTGAAATCCTTTGAGCTTTCCTAATAATGCAGCTGTCTCGGAGAAATGCCGAAGCTGTGGAAGTGCTGATAGATAGGGATCAGTGGACACATCTGGCAGGAGGAAATACCACTATCACCAGCAGTCAGGGTTCTCCCACAGGACCACCCCACCCCCTCCTCTGCCATGAAATCTATCCAGGTATGCGGCTTAGCACTGTGGACTAAATTGAAGCAATCCTTTCTATCTCACAGTGAACTGGCTCGATAGAGTGAGATCCGATCATGAGGGGGGTGAACTAAGGAAGTTACCACTTTGCCACAGCTTCTGTCTGGAGAAATATAAAGTTTTCCATCTCTGACCCCTACAAACTGTAAGCAGAAACTGCATTTTTCGTCCCTATTGGACATTTATTTCTGGTTGACGACACAAGCAAACAGTAGGACTGATGCCAGGTCGAGCTTATGCAGTCACAGCAGTCGTCGGCACACACAGGGCAGCGGACACCGTGAAGGACCCGGAGAACAGTGTGTCACTACGCACAAGATGCTCCACTGGGTGAAGTTTGTCAGGCAGCGCTGGAGAGGGCCAGCATAAATATTTATCTGGTTTATTTGTTTTCCCTGGCTCTGGGCCTGTGTGTTTGGAGAGAAATACACGAGGAAAGAATGCTCAGTGTCTCTTTTTGCTGGATTAGTATACCAGAGGTCACCAAGTGCTGGTTTAACTGGAACACAGAAAAAAAAATCAGTTTGGGTCAATGCGGAATTAATGGAATAATGAGTTAACTTTACCCTGTACCCATGGGTGCTACCCAAGGCAAGGGTTTGTTTGTACCCAGTGTTAGTGTTAAATTCTACATTAGGGCTGGATTATATAGCCAAACTAAAAATGTAGTATGGTTTGCTCTTTTATTTGTTCCTAATATTCAGTCATATGTTTTGTACCACTAATAATCAAAATGTGACAATTTTGAGGTAACGGTTGAGCTTTTTGGTTCAAAATAACCACATTTAGTTTGGGTAAATAACCAAACAGTTATATATAGATTAAAAAAATCACTCACACTGGGTCAAAACAAGCCAATGGTACAGCGTAAAGTTAACCTAGTGTTGCTTCTGTGTAATATTGACCCAAACTGGGTCAATTTTCAACCCAGCAATTTTTAGTGGGACTACTGTAGCAAAGCTGCGGGGCGTACAGTAGCTTTGGATACATGTCACCAATATTTGGTGCTTAATCCGCTGTTGTAGATGAATGCCTTCATGTAGCACTCATGCATACAAGGCTGGATGTTAGGTTTAGTGGAGCAGGAGATTGCAGGCAACAGGAACTTGAAGAATAAATCTTTATTCTGGTTTGAGTGCAGGCAGAGGAAAACTTTACAATGAATCCAATTTTAATACAAACTGAAGTAATGAAGGAACCCCAACCCTAATCCTAACCCCTAAATACACTCAAGAAAGCCTTAAAAGCCAACAGGCCAAATGCAAACACAAAATCATTCTGTGCTACAGAGCTAAGATAATCTGTGAGTGACACACTAACTTTTAAAGTCCAAAAAGTACATGTTCTGTCACCCAATAACTGAAACATCACCACTTATATAGTGTGAATTTCTTGAAATGCAGTAAATCAGGCTCCGTGAAACCAGACCAAAAGTCTGAGGGCATCTGGTGGATTGGTGGAGAATGGCATCATGGGGATACAGAGCCAGACTGTGCCACTGGAGCTCTAATGAAAAAGTCTGGACATGTTAACAGACAAGCCCCTAGAGAGAAAAACATATTTGTCTCGTCATGAAATGAAAAGCCTTCCCGTCACTCTCCATGTTTCTAATGATGCTTGTTAATTAAATGAACGTTCTCACGCATTGATATCACCCACTCTGGTAAACCCAGCTCATGAATAATCAATGAGCGGGCTGCTTAATAAACATGAAGTGGGTGTATATTGCCGAGCCGTGGCACCAGCCCCCGTAAGCTCAGCAGAGTGCTGGAGAGCAACGGAGAGGGAGGGAGCATGCGAGGCGAGAAGGAGGAGGAGGAGGTGGGGGGACGAGTGTGTATGTGTGTTTGAGAGTAGAGAGACGGAGAGACAGAGATACAGCCACGAGCTTGGGGGGAAGTCAATCCTGTCAGCCAAAGAGACAGAGCGGACAGAGGGAGTCAGTTCAGAGAGAAGAAGAAGAAGAAGAAAAAGAAGATAGCTGCTTCACCTCTCTTCCTGCCTGAGTGGCTGGAGGGGGAAAACTGGATGGTGTGATCTGCTCCACCATGGGATGCAGCCTCTGTACCCTGCAGAAGCCTGAGGAGCAATATAAACTACTCTATGAAGTCTGCCAGGTACTGTGACCAAGCTTCCTCGAGCCTCAGGAAAGAGTTTTCGAGACTCTTTTCAGGTTCTTTTCATTGTTTTTAAGCTATTTCGGCAAGAGCCACAGTCCATTTTTAAGCATTCTGAGTTGTTGAAGGGGTCACCGGCTGAGTGGGAGTAGAGTAGATTGGAGTGAAGTGGAGTTGTTGGCGGCTGGAGCTGCCGCAGCTGAGCAGACTGAACTCTGGCTCGCAGGGGTCAGCGAGAGGTGGCGCGCTTTGCTTTAAAGGAGGGGGTGATGAAGAGGTGACAGCTCTCTCAATGCGTCTGCTAGTGTGTGCCGATCACTGCCCACCTCCTCATTGTCAACTGAATGCTGACTCGGGAGCTTTCCGGCTTTAACCCCTGTTTGACTTTCACTCAAAGTTTATATTTAACACTCCAGTGCTTGTTTTGCACTTTTTTTTTTCACTAAAGAAAATAGAGCAGGCTTGTTATAGATGCACCATTAACACATAGGAGGAATGTTTCCACATGAGAGCCCAGAGCTGGTTTTTACATTTCTTCTTTCTTTTTTTTTCAACAATCTGTAGGTACAATCCTGATTAGTATAAAGATTAATCAATACATTGACCTGCAGAAAATTAATTCATTAACACTTTGATTGCCAATTAATCACTTAAGTTGTTTTTCCAGGAAAATGCTTATTCAAGCTTCTCACATGTGAGGATTTGCTGCTTTTCTTTGGACTTTTGGTCAATTATAACAAGGAATTTGATTACATCACCTTAGGCTTTGGAAGGTTCTGATGTTCATTTTTTCTACTTTTGCACTTTCTGACAATTTTAATTCTGAACTGGTGAATACAAGAAAACAAAATCTACAGATCGCTACATAATGAAAAGAATGTTAGTTTAACTCCAATGCTCATATTCAAAATGCATTTTTGGCTTACAGTATTTGCATTTTGGTTTTATTTTGAAAATCTGTGCAGAAAATCTCTTTATATAAATAGCTGTTAATGGGCTCCAGAATCTCAAAGCAATGAACCACATGTTTCCTCGTCTTCCACTTTTCCGTCTTTCTGCCCTCAGATGAACTCAGTGTGAACCCACTTTCTCTTGTTCTTTAAACCATACACTTGTAGATTTTTAGCACAGAAAATGAAGAGGCTTCACACTGCAGCCAAAATGAAACTTAACAGGTCAAATCATCGAATATTACCTTCAGTATCATTTGCTGTGTGACTGACAGCCTACGGTGTGTTGCCTCTCTCTGCTCTGTTTCGACTTTAATTGAGACAACATGCTCAGAAAGGCTGGTTTATTCATCTGAGTGTGCTCGGGTTTTAGAGCCGGTCCGGTCAAATGAGTGAAAACACTGACCTGTCCTGACAGCACACAGTGTCTGACTCTGACAGACTGTATAATACCTCTTTGAGGACTGGTTTCTGTAACATTCTCAAATCTGTGTGTTTTTTTTTTCTTTTTTCTTGTCCTTCTTTTCATCTGTACTGGACCCCAGCCAAGTGTTATCCTCCTATCACACCAAATTACATCTCCATTTACCGCGAAGGGTGGCGGGTGGTTGGTGGCTGCTTTAAATGAATGTAATGATGGCGCTCTCTGTGGATCTTGCTCATTATTCTCCCCCAAAAAACAGCGTCCTCCTCGTCAGGGGGAAGATAACAGGGGGAGTCTGACATTGTGCCTGCAAATAGTTCAGCTTTGATCAGAGTCTGCTCAGGAAAAAAATAAAAAGACTAAAAGGTTTTGGCTTGTCTCGAAGAAAGGATTGGTGTTATGCAGTGGCATAATAAATGGATTATGGGTGCTAATATTGGGGTCAGAAAGCCCTCCATTCCTCCACTACACCCCCAACCGACCACTAATAACAGCAGAAACACGGTGTATTGAAGAGGTCTGTCACTTCTTTTGTTCTGCCTGCTCTGAGGTCACAGTGTCACGCCGCCTGTCAATCATCCTGGATTGGCAGGCCGTTGAACTTACATCAGTCTGTTTGTTTTACAGCAGCTCCCCCATCTGTAGGGTTTAGCTCCACCGATCGTCTGTCAGATTCGCTGCCCTCGGACAAGCCAATCAGCTGCCTGGCCCTGACAGTGGAGATGACACTGGGATGATGTCTGGCGTTTCATGAATAAACAAACAGAAATGTTTTTTTCCTCCATTCTGTCTTAAAGGGGAGTAATACTGATGTGCTTTGAAGTATTTGAAGAGTCATGGAGGAATCTGTCATCCCAGTTATTGGCTGAGGCGCTTTTTTTTTCTTTCATCGGGTTGTTTTTCAGATGTGAAAACCCCTCGGAAAAACATTTTGAACCATTTTTCTGTTTCTGAAAAAGTTGTCTGGCAGTAAAAGCATCACTCCAAAAAAGCCATTCAGCAACCTCGATTACAGCTGACAAGTAAAGGTTGTTCCCATGTTGTTTAGGCGGAGAGACGCACAGCTGGAGTTGAGAAGTCTCTGGTTTTGGTAGTCATCAGGGGTAAATCTGTAGAACTGGAATCTTAAGCCAATATGAGGACTTGAGACTGCTGCGAGACTTGATTGAGACTTGTGTAGTTGAGTATGATTCAATTAAAGCATAAAACTTAGAGCTTGATAGTTTGTCTTTAAACCCAAAGTTGTTCATGGCACTCATTACACACCAGACAAAACTAGTCATACCCTGTGACACACTTTGCATGTTTAATCATTAGGTGTGTCCCACCACAGCCTTTAACTAGTAGTACTGGTTAATCAGTCAGGCTTTGCAATTACAGCTCAGACATTTTTTTAATATATCCGGTTAGGTCTGCACTCACCATATATTGCTGCAGGATATTATAAGGATTGTGTTTAATCATTGGGATTGAATATGTGATTGTGTATCTCTGCAAAGTGCATTAGAGATAAATGTGTAATCGGTGTAGGCTCTGTGAAGGTATGGTTGTTGTTTCCCCCCCCCCCCCTTTTTTTTTTTGAAGCTCAAATTGTGTCATAGAATAATAAAATGTAGGTTTTGAAGCAACTTGGACTCAGTGTCTGTGAAGGGAGTGGTCATAGTCAGCCAAAATACTTGCCTTCAAGGTCTTAAAACTGGACTTGCCTGTAATAACAGCTGTAATCAGACAGTATAAACCATTTCTATCCACACATTGACCGCGTTGTGTGTTTTTGTAGTGGATCTTCCTTTGTAGGTGGTGATGGATAAAAATCTGTGCGAGCACATCCTTAGCTTGTACCTCTAGGGGGGGTGGGAGATTCTGGGGAGTCTTATTTCTCTTCACTGATAATACAAGCAGATCCTCTTGATCAGTGAGCCTGGCACAGCGCCCACTCTGCTCTCCTCCGTCATCCCTCCGAGGACTTAATAATCCATGAACACTTGAAATCTTTCCAATTCATTAAACACCTTAGCTCTAAGTCCCACGTTGGAAGCGTAGAAAATATGCTTTTGCACTGTTTTATAAAACTCAAGCAGACTTCATCTCATTCTTTATACCTGGAGCTATTTTATCAATCCTGGCAGAATTAGAAACACTCACTTGACTCGCTAACTTTTCGCAGTCTGTTTGGAAGGAATTAATTAAGAGGCTGTTATTTTCTCCAAGGAATTGGTCTTATGCAAATGTTTTGTGTACGGCGCTCATATCAAACGTTACGGTCTATTAAACGCAGCCAGCAAAGCGTTCAGGAGAAGCGTTTTCCCTTTTTTCCCTAACCATCATTAAAAGCCTGAGCTGCGGCAGCCTCGGTGTTCCCTTTTTAAACTTGACCCCTCTGACAGCAGTGAACCCCTCGGCCCTTTCTTCAAAGCTAAAGGTAAGCACCATGTGGAGATGTAAGCTCAGCTGCTTTTGTCAGGGACTTAAAGGTAGAGGCCTTGGAAACTCTGTTTGACAGTCCTAGGGCTCTTAATCTCTCCAGAAGCACTCTGTAATGGCTGTGGCGCCGTGCTGCGGCTCTTCCAAGACCCAGAGCTTAATTAGAGCCTCAGCACAAACTGGCTATTGAGGCTCTGATCCACGCTGAACTGATCCGGGCTATTGTTTGCCTGCTAAGTCCTTTGCTTTTCTTGCTAGGTCTCTTTTTTTGTATCTGCCTTTCTCTGTGTATTTATCTCTCCTGGGTTCCCTGCAGAGGAACAGCAACTTAAACCAAAAAAACGATTGATCTACTGAGCAAAAGAAGTTTACAAATGAGCCCGCTGGAACATTTCCTATCTGAGGCTTTCCAAGTGCCGGTGGCTAATTAGCCATATTTCTGATTGAAGGCTATGAAGATGTCACGCTCAGCTCAAGAAGCCAAGTTGTCAATGCTCCAGATGGTCTCAGTATGACATCCTCTGGATCAGACGGGCAGACAGGAAAATTAGATGGAGATATTTGTACAAGACAACCCCGCCTCCAGTCGATCCTCAGCCCCTGTGTCCCACTGTCAGAAACCCAAGTTATCAAAGCGGTTACCAAAAAAACAAGGCCACTCTCAGAGGTGCAGCCCGAACCCGCTCGGCTCCCGGTCCCGTAATGAGGCTTGACACAGGCGGCGTTCAGAGACAAAGCAGGGATCAGCAGCGCCCGAGCGCGGCCGCTGGAGCCTGACACTGTGTGTTTCTAACAACGGCTGAGATCAGGCCCGGTGTGCCGTCACATCTGTTAAACACTGGAGCAGGTGGCTGGCTGCCACAGGGGAGCACTCGCAGGAACCTCGTGTGCTTACTGTCAGTTCAAAGCAAATGACAGAGAAGGGATCGCAGTCACAACAGAGACGTAACAAGATCCCCATAAACAGAAGAACAAAGACTAAGAGTATGAATGAGTCCTCAGAGCATATTGAATCTGAATGCTGATGTAGCATAAAAGAATGTTAACTTTCCAGGAGACGTAACATTTTGTCAGCCGAGAGGAGCAAAACAATCCTAAATGCAAGACTGTTTGCTTAAATGATTGTAGTGTTCATAACTAACATATGGAAATGAACTAAATATTAGAGCTGTTAGGGAGAAAAGGCAACATATACTGTGAGATGATAAAAATTGAACTATTGTAGATTGGTCAAACTGAATTGTGATTTCTTTAATTGCAGCCAGAAACTGTTTTGCTTTGGACATCATTTTCAGTCAAAACTGAAGCTGTAATATAAGTTTCTAGGAGCAGGATCATTGTCAGTGGTGAAACTAGCCTACAGAACTCAACGGTTTCTCCAACACCAGACCTACCATATGTGAAACGCTCAACAAAATCTGCTATGTTTCATGATTCAAAGGTCTGGAACCAGGCCATCCATGTGACTTAGTCCCTTAGCCAAAAACGGACATGCACATCTGATTATTTTGTCTATAAAAGGTTTTTCTGGTACAATTCTCCAGGAAATGTACTATAATATTATATATACTGATATCACAATATGAAGTGATTTATAGCACCATACCATAGAAGATTTTACCCATATCACCCACTACCACTGCAACATATTGTAGATATCATAGACCATCAATGCGTGGTTCAGTGTCACTACACTCTTGAATGTCAAGCTCAATTATGAAGCACCTTGAGTCTTGTATAGCAAACCATATCTCTTTATTAACCTCTGAATGACCGAACATATACTCTTACATCTATCACCAACAAGCAAACAACACCAGAGAGTATTAGTTAATGTGCTAGATATGTTGCAACCTCCTAAGCTAAAACAGAAAGTCAGCACAATTCTGACCCATAGCAGAGTCACAGATGTGAGCTTTTGGTGTGCTGCACAGATGAGTCATTTTCTGATCTTTTTACAAGGAGGCTTAAATGGAATGATTTCAACAAACCAATAGTCCTCATCTTATTTATTTTTTTTGCCTCTAATAAAAGGTTTATTTTCCATAATTCATCGCTCTTCTTACTTTGCGACAATCAGCTATTGTTTCACAAGAGCGCCGTCACGTTAACCTGATAGTCACGGTACATGATTATGAGTTTGCTGAAATGGGTGTACATGCCTCTTTTGTAAGTGCCTCATTTGTATATACAACCCGTAATGAATAAAACATGTGTGGCCCATGTGGGATGTGAGCAGTTGTTCAATAGCTTCAAGTTGTTGGGCGCATTTGAATGATTAAGGATGATTATTTCTCATTATCGGGCTGTGTAAAAGAGGCCCCTCCCAGCAGTCTTCATTATGTGTCGCTTAACAATGTAATTTAGACTCAACTGTGGGTGCCACCTGCACGGTCCCCTCTTTGGAGATGAGAATTATCCCATATTTTGGGGAGGTTTTTTTGTACAATGTCTGCTCACTCTCTCCTCCTTCCTCTGTGCAGCTGGAGCAAACTCGACTTGAACAAACATATTTGGTGTTGAGCTGTAACTCCTGAGAAGGAATTGATGTGCATGTTTTTGTGTGTGTGTGTGTGTGTGTGTGTGTGTGTGTGTGTGTGTGTGTGTGTGTGTGTGTGTGTGTGTGTGTGTGTGTGTGTGTGTGGGTGTGTGTGGGTGTGGGTGTGGGTGTGGGTGCTAAGGCTAAAGAGGAGATGCCTGCCTTGGGTAGTGGAGTGAGATAACGGTGCTAATGAAGTATGACAGACACCAGGGTCTCTAGCCAGTTTGCTGGTTTTACCCCCACCCCCCATGAACTCCACCTTTCACTTTGCTCTGCTCTGCACAGAGAGGCAGCAGCTTTCTAGTCTTTTCTAATCTGGTTTGTAGATGCTACACGTTGTTAGTTTATGTGAGAGCTTGGTTGCCTCTTTTTAAGTTTCTTAATAGTTCTTAATGTGCAACTTTCCTATTGTATCTTTACTCAGAAACATGCTTTTAGGCTGTGAATCTGCCTTTCAGTCATTGTAGAGTAGTTTCATCTTTTAATTCAAAATCTGTGTCACTATTTGAATGATAACATGATGATAATGATGCTACAATTTATACATTAATGGGGTATATTTGCACCCATAAAAACACAACAAAATTAAACAGGCTATTGTTTGGGGGCTTAAAAGTAAATCAAAGTCAAATAAAATTCAGAAGCTCCCTGACACTTACCTCCCACCTTCAATTATGCTTATTGGATCAGAGAAAGGCTGCAGGAAGTGATTTGGGTTCTTAATTGATCAACTGTGGATAACACAATGTCCCATGCGTAAATCAGATTAGGTGAAAGTAAACAGTGGTGTCTCTTTCAGCCAGCATTAAGTTTTGAGCTGTTGTTCTGTAATCCTCAGTAAGCTCGCACGCTGCAGCAAATAAAGACTGCTGTGTTTTCAAGCCTCAATACCATAGAGAGCTGTCTGTCCAGAGGAATATGTGCAGTTTTTATAGGCACACTTAAAAACGTGTGCATCCACATACACACACGCAGACACACAAACACACACTGAGAAATCACTTGCTGCTCCTTGAATTTTAATTATTTTGTATGAAAATGGTTAAAAGTGAAATAAAAGAGGGATTAACTGTTTTTCAAGCCGAATGACCCACATTCAGACTGCCACTCAAACGTTATATAGGCCCCCTGAAAATAAGCCTTCATGCTCTCTATCACATCAGCGCTCCTCTCTGTTCCGAAATACAGACTTTGAAGAATTTGTCTAAGAAGTGTACCCGACCAGAAAGAGGAGGCGAGCGCCCTGGTTCTCAAGGCTCTTTAAAACGCTTGTCTATAGAGTGAAGTTCCCAGGGTTTTCTCTGCTCATCTCTGAAAGGCACTGTTCAACTGGCAGAGTTTCCACTCTGTTCACCTCACTCAGGCTGGGACTGACAATCTGGCAGTTCTGGCAACTACCAGATGGGCTGGACCACCTAGAGGGTCGCAACACCACTACCAGCACTAAGTTTTTTTTCCCTGACAGAAAATTGTCACAAGAAGAAAAGCTGCAATATGTTTTAAGTTAGCACATTTTTTATTCAAAAATAACAGGCTGCTGCCAAGGACGAGTGAAAGGTGCATGACAATAACCTCCCAGCAGGTGATGGTGCTAGTTTGTGTCGTGACAGTGTTACCAGTGTAACAGTGGAGATAGGCCAGAGGGGATTCATCATACTGAGTACAGCTGTTCAATTTTAAAATTCATCAAGAATAGATTACAGAGCACTACATCACAAGATCATATTGAAACATTCATGCTTATGACTACAGAAAAAAACATGGCTTTTGGACACTGATGTAATAATAGGTAGGATGGTGCACTAGTGATATGTCTTCTCACCGCCTGAGGTAGGACATGCTATTCTATTTGCTGCTTAAGGCCACTGTTATGCTGTTTAGTCATTAGCTGGTTCGTCATTAGCAGTGTTGGTAGTATGAAATCCTGCCTGTTAAGCATGATGTGTGAATTGCATCAGATCAGCTACACACATAATGATTGGCTATAAATAGAGTGTTGTTGATTAATGTTCAACTTCAGACAAAATTCCAGATCATCATTAGACTAGGTCTGTAGGAAAGCTTTTTTTAAAGTGTGAGATTAACATTTGGCTATAATGCTGTCATGATTGTCATAGACCACATTCATGACATATGATTATTTCATAGGTTTGATTTGTGACGTTATGGATTAAGTGTGCACTGAGAGCTGGGTTGCCCATATCAACTGTCAAATAAATAAAATCCTAAGTGCGCCTCTTGCGACTTCTCCTCTAGGTTATTTCTTGGCTATTAGATTATTTTAAACCCTGTAAGTACACCTGTTGTCAGGGTGCCAATTTGATATCTATTACTTGTTATGAATAGCCTGATATTGCTTTTTACAACTCAAATGCATATGTGGGGACTGGGGAATAATGGAGCCATTCCAGACAAAGATTACCAAGGCTGAATATTGTTCACAGTCCGACCCTGACCTCATTGCTGCTGTTTCCCAGAGGAACAGAAACACTGGCTCTTTAATGGTGTTCTCTTCTTTATTAAAGGATTACATGGTGATTGAATGGCTGTATCAAAGACTAATGTTATACAACACATTCAGTGAATTGAGTTAATATTCTGCAAAGCCTTTTTCTGTGTGATAATGATTAGAGCAGCGGGTTGTGTTACTGCCATATTGGTGTTTTTGATGGTGGTGTTTCTGTACATTTTATTTTTTGTGGTCACACATTTAACAGTGTTAGATGTTTGGTGTTTTTTCTGTTTGCTTTTCCAAAACCAAAACCACAGGAGCAAAAGTGTAAGGAAAGAATTAAACTGTGTGTTTATCTGCTTTAACGTTAGCATAATATTGCGTGTCTGGCTACCTAGCATGAAGCCTACATTAGTTTGTAGGGTAACGACTTGTGAAAAACTGGTAACAATTTTATATCCACTGTGTTGTATTTTCCAGCTGTGTGGAAGCTGGAGCTGAATGCTATATCTGAGTGCAATGTTAGCATTAACAGCTCTTTATCGGACTCAGAGACATTTACACAGCAGCAACCCTGGAGCTGCGTTTGTAAAATACGTTAGTGTCACATTTCTCTAGTAATGTTACAAGAAAAAATGTAAGGAATTAAACTGTGTGTTTATCTGCTTTAACGTTAGCATAACATTGCATGTCTGGCTACCTAGCATATTACCTATATTAGGTAATGGAGGAAAGAAAACGAAAAACAAACTGGTAACAATGGTATATCCACTGTGTTGTATTTTCCAGCTGTGTGGAAGCTGGAGCTGGATGGTATATCTGAGTGTAACGTTAGCATTAGCAACTCTTTATCAGATTCAGGCATGTTTACATAGCTGCAACCCTGGAGCTGTGTTTACCAAACACGTTAGTCTGTCACATTTCTCTAGTAATGTTACAAGTGAAAGTATACTGTGAAAAATATGGAAAAACAGTCTAAACACACACACATACCAAAAAGAGGAGGGCTTCTTAAACCCAGTCTTACAGCCACTCAACTGCAGAAATGTGCAAAGTCTGCAGAAATGTGCAAAGTCAATTACAATTTTAAATTGCATATGTCGTGCAAGAATGGAAAGCTTGACAGACCTAGCAACAGTAACTGGGGGGGGGGGGGGGGGAGGGGTGGGATTTGCAACCAGTCATGTCAATTTTATTTTATGCGGATTATTGTCTTTGTTAGTTTTTTGCTGTCGCAGTTCTCAGGAATAAAAGGCTCAATTTCCATCAGACCACTTGATTAAATAAAGAATAAATGGAAACCTGCCATCATCATATCATACCATAATGCAATGATATTAATGAAAGAGATAGAGCTCTCTGCCTGGGAGATAAGCATCTTTGTCAGCAGGTTAGCAATCAGTGAACATACACACACACAGACTCCGACATCAACATCTCAATCCAGCTTGATTTGCGTTCCAGGGGTGATACCACAGCGGGGGTCCCAGCACGACTCGCCCCTGCTGCCCCTAATTATTACCCTGAGGGATGAAGACTGACTATCGCATGAACAGTTGAGGAAAACTGAAAACCGGAATTGCTCTGAAACTGCGTCATGCTGCAGTTGTACAGGTCTCCATTCTAGTCTTACTTTACAAGTCAAATGTGGTATTTTAATTTTTTAACAAAGGCTGTGAACAACAAAGCCCCAGCTGTGTAAATTCTTCACTGGACACTGACACAGCAGACGTGAGATTTAGACCAAATTAGTATTCTTTTAAGCAGGGTCTTGCCGCCCCTCTTGTCATTAAAATAGATTTAACAGAGACCCCTCGTGGAAGATGCACCGCAGGTTGACAGAGTCATTTCTGCATGACAGTCATTGTTGATTTACGTCAACATGAACAACAGCTCAAGTGTACCCTTCAATTACAGTAAAGGAGTATTCAGTGAAACCGTTAAAGACTGGTTACTTCGGCTCATTACCGCATTAACTTGTTATAAATTGAGTTTTCTGTGTTCACAAGCAGCTGAAGTGTCTCTGTGTTGAGGCTCAGGGTTAACATGACATAGTTGGAGAGCTCAGCGGTGGTGAAGCAGTGTGTATTGTGTCGGAGGAGTGTTGTGTGTTTTTTCCCAGTGTGCTGCAAAGGGCCGCTCCGTGTCAGAGGTGAGCGTGGTGAATGGAGGCCATGGGACCCCCTCCACAGCTGGGAGGAGACTCCCCTCATTGAGAGCACTGAGGCAGAATGCTCCCAGCTCAACAAGAAGGGGGCTAAAGGCTTTGTCTCTGGTTCACTGCCTTCAAGTAGCCCCGGGATTCCTGGCAACCAGGTCTGACTGCTGGAGCCGGCATGCAGGGGGAAGAAAGCACAAAGGCGCTTGTATTCCTCAGCTGAGGTGCAACATCGCAGCGTGCTGTGGGAAACAAACGGGGCTTGAGGATGAGAGGGCTTGTGTGATGTTAGGAAGGCGTATAACTGATACCAGCAGTAACAACAAATGGGAACTGAGATGTCTTTTTTAATTGTGATATTACTTGTTTTGATTGTGGTTCAAACTCACAGTCAAGGCCATTCTGCTTTGGTCCACCAGTGATCTTAAATCTCAAGGTTATTTTTTTCAGTAGGATTTCTTACATTAGTGCTCTGCAATATAAAAACTTGCTTTTCTCAATGTCAAATAATTCAGAGGAAACCGCAAATAAATGAGCTATTAATTTTTTGGCCAAGTTTTGATGTAGAAGAAGTGAAAGTTTAAGTCCACTGAGATGATCCAATTATCCTGCAGGCCCAGGATTAGCATTAATCTGCTCTGGTTATTAGTGGGCACACAGCCTCCTCTGACTTCTGCATTAAGTTCCTTCCTTTTCCTGCCTTCCTCGTCCTTCTTCTATACACACACACACACACACACACATACACAAGCTCAGTGTCTTTGATTTCTATACATACTCCTTGTAAGGAATAAGTGCTCAGCTTTTACATTGTCTGGGTCGAAGTCAGGTTTTTGGATCTATACTGTAGTCATTCCCTGGAGGCGGTGTAATATTGCTGCTGCTACTGATGGGCAGCGCTACAGATAAGTCTGCAAACTATGCCATGAATTCAAATGAGGCAGCCACAGCCAGAGGCAGGTACACCAACCATCCACGTGTTTATCAGAAAATGAATCCCCAAATACGGTCTAGCATGCATGTTAGATGTCAGAGAGAGTGAGACGGGACGCTAAAGATTTATGACAAGGCCAGTGACCTGCAACACAGCCTTTGCTGGAAAGTACACTATTCTTAGGAGTCATGTGTGCAGTGGAGAGGCAGTAGGAACTTGTGTAATGAGAAAAGCCTCAGGCCTATCAAAGCTCTCAACACATCCAGGAATCACAAAACAACAAATTCCGTATGATTGGGTGATTGAAAGCGGAACAGCAGCTCTGTGTAAACCCTGATAAAAGCCAATGTGATGACCCAGGATTCAATATGCACACGGGCAGCTGCAGGGGACCTCCGCTCTTAATAAAGATCAGGCTACTGCTTGTTTTGGGTCTTATGTCTCCTTTTTTTGTTCCCACAGTAGTTGCTTTGGTGAACCTCCAGTGTCTTGATGGCATTTGGGGCCGAAGTGAGAAAATCCATGAAAGCAATCTGAAATTTAATCTGTGTGCTCAGGCCTGACATTTTGGACAACATAGATCTGTATGCGGACTTAAGTCTTTTTATTTAACTTTAAGTCGCAAGCGATCCGGTGACATATTCTATTGAGAGACTTTAAAGGGTGTGTGCTCATCTTTCATCAGCACGCAGAGGCCTTAAGTGGCTCAACCAAACTTAATTAGCCTCTTCCATGTGACACGCCGCAGCCTTTTGCCCAAATTAATCTTCTCAGGTTAACGCGCGGGGACCCGCTCCACTGTCTCTGACGGGAGGTCAAATTTATCCTCTGCTGAGAAATTACTTAGCTAAATGAGGGCTGCTCCATGCAGCCTCAGCTAATGACCTTGATTAATTAAAGAGAGACTCTTCCTAATTAAGGTCTTAGTCGACTCGGTCCGACTGTGACCCTGTAAAACAAGCTGAGGCAGTAATGAGTCATTTTTCCAACAGTATATTGCTGCTGTGTTTGTGTGGGCGCGAGCTTCATGCGAGGCCTTAATCATCTGAGATAATGATTGCATCAGTCTGGCATAATGAAAATCTTCTCCAGTCTAACAAAGCTCATATCTTTTGCATCATCTTCTTTCCGTTTGTTTACTCTCCATCAAGTAGAACAGACAGAATTGTAATGCTGACTCTTTTCCTGTCTCATTCTCATCCTCTCCCTCCAGGTCAATGGCAAGGACCTCTCTAAGGCCACCCACGACCAGGCGGTGGAGGCCTTCCGCACCGCCAAGGAGCCAATCATGGTTCAAGTTCTGCGTCGGGATCCGAACCCCAAACTGGTCAGCCCCACCATGGACACCCAGGTCTCGGATATCAGCACCCAGACCGACATCACCCTCCAGCACATCATGGCACTCACCAAGCTGCCTCCCCCTTCACCCCCCATGACGGTGCTGGAGGACTATCTGCTGCCAGAGGAGTAAGTACCACGAACTAGAGTTAAATCAAAATTCTGCAGTGTCAGATTATATAAGGTTGTAATACACCGCTGCATTAACATGATTGGATGGTACTAGTCAAGCTGGTAGCCAATCAGTCGGTTAATGACCCACTGATGGTGAAAGAAACTGGTGATACCAACACAATGCTTCATTAATGATAGACTTTTTACAGCACTACATTTTCTTTATGAATGTTATCGTTAGAAAAAACATGATCATATATTTACTAATTTACTCATTTCTTTTTTTTTTATCTCTCACTAGTTTAGTCTCTAGTACTTGAGTAGATGTGTTGGGAATCATATACTATAAATTGAGCTGTACTATGTGTGCAGACACTACAGTCTTATGTTTATATAGGAGTCTTCTGTTGGTTACTTTTAGGGTTTTTGTTTACTGTATCTATATGTTATACAATCTGATTCAATCCAATACAACAGCTTATACAGTGTCAGTTTTAGTTCATATTGTGAAAAAGGTGATAATTCTACTTTATATTTATTATTGAGGTCATAGTGGATGATGGTGGTGTATTAGGCCGCATTATATTGAATGATGTTTCTAATATTTTGACCCACCATTAACATACATGAGGGGGGCAAAATATTAGTAACACCATTCAATATAATGCGCCCCAGTATGCCACCACCACTTAGTAAGACCTCAGTAATAAATATAAAGTATAATTATCAATTTTTTGATAGTTTAACAAAAACTGAAAATGTATACATTTGAAAAAAGTAGAATTTAAAGCAGAGCTGTTCTATTGGACTGAATTAGATTGCACAGGTGTACGTAATACTTGGTTTCCACTCACATTTGATTCTCTGGTGCCACACTTTGGATTAAAAATTAGTTTTAGGATTTAAAAAGTTTTAGAGCACCCAGATATAGAGAACCGAAGTCTGATCCAGCAAGAAACCAATTTTAAAAACCAGCGTTTAATTGCAGTATCGCTGTGCAACTGTAATAAAATTATAAATGTTTTTATGTCTGCTTTTCAAGTTAATTTTATTCAAGAGGATACAGGGACATCCAATTGATGTCAGAACTGGGCAATGTTGAAAAGGTCACTTAACTCTCAGACACAACCAGACCTTTCACCCTAACAGTTAATTAAGAGAGCGACACCTTATCCTCCTCTCCACACCACACCGCTGCGATCACAAAGGATGTGTCTGAAGTTTGAAGGGGGGAGAAAAAAAAATGTCCCTGTCACTTACGGGAGATGACAGCTCCTCCAGGGCGTGCAGCCACATTAACATGACGGTTCACTTCATCTGTATTTGCATATTCTCAAATTGCTGTCTGTTGTTTCTCTGTGTGTGTGTGTGTGTGTGTGTGGCGGGGGGGGGGGGGGGGTTAGGCCCTGGAGCTTGGAGAGTCTGGCTACATTTTTACACCCTGTGGCAGCAGCGGTTGCCCTTTAATGAATAATCGTGATTTCTCTAAGTGATTTCCGAGCCAAATTAATAACACAGCATGTTAATTTGTGATTAGCCTCTGGGTGTAGTTACGATATATCTGATTCAAGTGTGATTTCTACATTGAGTTCTTATTACTTCCTCTCTGCTTCTCATTTAATTTTCAAACTCTGGGGCAAAATTAAATCCAGATTGACAAATTTGAGGTGTGTGTGTGTGTGTGTGTGTGTGTGTGTGTGTGTGTGTGTGTGTGTGTGTGTGTGTGTGTGTGTGTGTGTGTGTGTGTGTGTGTGTGTGTGTGTGTGTGTGTGTGTGTGTGTGTGTGTGTGTGTGTGTGTGTGTGTGTGTTAAATTAGCATTCCAGTCTTTTTCCATTTTATCTTAAACTCTTGTTCATTTCTCAGGCATCCTCCTGGACACGCGTACTTTGACCCTAACGATTTCCTGGAGGGCATACAGCAGGACATAGAGCGCGAGGAGCTGGAATATGAGGTAAAAACACCATCCCCTTCCCTTCTTTTCCAATGTCTCCTCAATGAAGATCTACATTCGGACAGCGGTGCATTACTGCTCCATAAGCAGATCCGAGGTAGCCTCCGCGTCTCCAGTCCAATGGCCTCGCTAGAGACCGCAAGTCCTGATTTATCATAGTTATTGATAGTGCACTCTCTTTATATACAGAGACCAGAGATGTAGACCAGACAGGAATCTAGTTGCTGGTTTGTTCCAGCAGATGCACAACGGTGACATCATTACTTATTAGTGACAGGGTCTAATAAGTCTTAGAAATGAGGCCCGGTGGATAATTAGATGGCACAAATGATAGGTGATGAATCTGATCGTGCACGTTAACAATGCCTGCATGAGGCTATAATACAGCAGGGTGTATAAGGACGCTAAAGCCTTTGTTGCACTCCCTTCGGTGACCTCCAACAACCCTGACCCCCCCCTCCCCCTTAAAGCCCCAGCCACCTACTGTTTGATATTAATAATGTCCGTGGAGGAGCTGCAAGGACACGAGGATCAGAAAGGTGAAGTTCAGGGCGGATAATGGCAGATGCTCAGCAGACAGCGTCCTTGAAGAGTGACTCTTTGTCTTAGAAATGAATGGCTGACAATCTAGTGATGCTGTGTTTATGACAAAATCTATTTGATTTAATGTCCTGCAATCATGCTTTGTCACTCATTATACATTGTTTTGTTTCGAAATTGCGCAACGATAAATCAGACGAGATATCATGTTTGTACAAGTGACGACGAGTTGTGATTAAAGCAAGAAAGTAACCTAACATATCTAGCGTATCAACAAAAAAAGCAGTATTTCTTCTCATCTAACTCTCTACAAGAAAGCCAGTAAGTGTATTTCCAAAAAATAAAGAAGATATTCCTTTAAGAGGCCCTTCATCAATGAGCCGCAACCCGGTCTTTTCGGGGGCTTAACCCTTGCAGAAGTCGTCGTCTGCCCTGGAAGAACAGCCCAGCTCCTATCTTTTTCTGTATCTGTGAGATTACAGGTGGTGACAAGTGAAAAACGGGACTCTGTCCGTCCGTGGTCCGCCACATCATCTCTCATTCTGTCAGTGGGCCTCCGAGAAAGCCAATGGCCGCCCCGCGTCCAGCTGAAAGATTCATTACAGTGATTGATAGATCGCTGTTTGCTCCGTGATCCCATTTCGTAGTCGATATACATTCAGCCTGTCTGGACAAACGTGGGCCAAAATACAACAATTTTCTACTCAATCTTGGGGGAAAAAACCTAATAATTTAGGATGTGTGGGATATTAATTTGTCCATGTGTCTCTCCAGGAGGTGGATTTGTACCGAGCCAACATCCAAGATAAGCTTGGCCTGACGATCTGTTACAGGACTGATGATGAGGATGAAGCTGGGATTTACATTAGTGAGGTATGTGGTGTTGCTCTCCTCTTTCTAGTCACTTGTGGGGCTCTGTAAATGATATATTATATGTCTCCCTCGCTCTGATTTTACTTCATTTTTCTTCCTCTCGTTCCTACATAATTGTTGCATCTCTTGTTTTTGATGGATGTAATTCTTGCTGATTTTGGAAGCGAAACGTCTTTAAACTTCCGCTCCCAGTCAGAAATGTACACGCGAGCCAAAAGTGAACTGTTAAAACACAAGACAGGGTGTTCTCAGGCTTATGTTAACTTTTATTCTATTTATAATGTTTCATTCTCAGATTGATCCGAACAGCATCGCTGCGAGAGACGGCAGAATTCGAGAAGGTGATAAAATCATCCAGGTAAGATCTCTACATTCTTGTCATATTTTAGCATTTGATGACATTAAACTTGTTTTGCTGGTGATGGCTAGAATTGAATGCAGCTGCAATTAAATAAACAGTATTTTAAAAGGATCAGGTATTCCAATATTTCCTTCTCTGCCTTTCAAGATAAATGGTATTGAGATCCAGAACCGAGAGGATGCAGTAGCATTGCTGACCAGTGAGGGGAACCAGAACATCTCTCTGCTGGTGGCCAGACCAGAGATCCAGGTAATTAGGATGTCATTATGGGTGTGAACTCCTTAAAGGTTAATGACAACAAGGCATTGTCATGTTAAAACACCACATGGTTGCTTTTGGAACAAGATATTTCATCCTTCAAATTGAATTCTGTGTCAAACCATTAAACAAAAGAAGTTGTAACTTAGAAATGTTCTTTTTTTAGTAAAACTTTGCCACAGATGAATATTTGCATCTAATGAGGTGTTTCTTCTCCCCACCGCGTCTCAGCTGGACGAGGGCTGGATGGATGATGACAGGAATGACTTCCTGGATGACCTCCACATGGACATGCTGGAGCAGCAGCACCATGAGGCCATGCAGTTCACCGCCAGCATGCTGCAGCAGGTACGCACACACAAGCATGCACAGCGTGAAGAGGCGAAGCAGCGCTATCAATCTGCACTAACACATATGTTCATCTATAGATTACTTTGGCCGAGCCAGTTCTGCTGAGAGTGGCAGCTGTTCGGTTTGTTTTTAGCAGCTGTCTTTCCATTTTCAGAGAATGGAGAACATGTGGCAAAAAGAAGGGAAGGGCTTTGTTTATAGGTGTATTTTTAAGGTTTGATGAACAGTTACACATACAGTAGTAGTTTTTATAGCAGTTGTATTATTCTACAGTATTCCAATTAGTAAAAACTACATTAAAACTACCTTTTTAAAACTTTATTTTCTTCAAGTTATAAAAACAAAACAGCACAACAGTGTTATTATCAATATTACAAAATTCAGAAAGTTATGAGGAAAGAAAATATATGATAAAAAATACAAGTATAAAAATAAAAGTGGGAGGCACTTCAATCTCTTTACAACTTTTGTCCTTTTCCTTTCATGTCCGCTGAAGGCTCAACTTATCTGGCTTGTTAAAAACGTAATTGAAACTACTAAAAAAAGAGTGTTAACCCCAATTTTCACTACATGAGGAAGTATACAGTGGCTTTAATTGTGTCTCTTAAAAATTGTAAAAGAAAAAAGAAAAGTATTTACCACAGCATCCTGTTTAGATACCCCCTTCACTTTACACTCACATTGAGTACACTTTCTTTCACCTCAGCTGCAGCACTGTTCTTAATCTGTTCATTTTCTGTTTTTACAGAAGAAGCTCGAGGAGGATGGAGGCACTACAGACACAGCCACACTCCTGTCCAACCACCACGAGAAGGACAGCGGTGTCGGTCGCACGGATGAGAGCACGCGAAACGACGAGAGCTCGGAGCAGGAGAACCTCGCTGACGACCAGACCACGGCCTCCAACACGCTGGGCAGCTGCAGAATGCTGACCTACAGCCAGGACACGCTCGGAAGCACCGACCTGCCCTTCAGCAGCGAGTCCTTCATCTCCGCAGACTACGCCGACACCGACTTCCTTGGCATCCCGGCAGACGAGTGCGAGCGCTTCAGGGAGCTCCTGGAGCTGAAGTGCCAAATGAGGAACAGTGGGGCGCAGGCTTTGTACTGCCAGGGCGGCGGGGCAGGAGGTCAGGACCAGGAGTGTGTGGACAAGGAGCTGGAGCTGCTCAACGAGGAGCTGCGCACCATCGAGCTGGAGTGCCTGAACATCGTCCGTGCTCACAAGATGCAGCAGCTGAGGGAGCAGTGTCGCGAGTCCTGGATGCTGCACAACAGCGGCTTCCGTAACTACAACACGAGCATCGACGCACGCCGCCATGAGCTCTCAGACATCACGGAGCTGCCGGAGAAGTCAGACAAAGACAGCTCCAGCGCCTACAACACTGGCGAGAGCTGCCGCAGCACCCCTCTCACTCTGGAGCTGTCTCCAGACAACTCGCTCCGTCGAGGAGAGGAGAACCAGGCCGGGGCGTC
This sequence comes from Scomber scombrus, assembly GCF_963691925.1. Taxonomy (NCBI): domain Eukaryota; kingdom Metazoa; phylum Chordata; class Actinopteri; order Scombriformes; family Scombridae; genus Scomber; species Scomber scombrus. The sequence continues at coordinate 7,300,151 of NC_084972.1, forward strand.
CGGCTCCTCCAGCTCCAACGGCAGGATGCTCAAACCTCTCCTGTCCCCCGTTCAGGAGGTTTGTAGCTCCAGCCGTAGCAGAGGTTCTTCCAAGGATTCAGATTCCCTGCAGGCAGAGAGCAAGGAGAGGAAAGTGGGAGAGTCAAGTAAGTCCGGACGGAGCTATTCCCAGCCGCACTCACCTTACAAGCACGCCCACATCCCCGCCCACGCCCAGCACTACCAGAGCTACATGCAGCTGATCCAGCAGAAATCCGCCGTGGAGTACGCCCAAAGCCAGATGAGCTTAGTCAGCATGTGCCGGGACCACATCTCCACCAACGACCTGGATCCCAAGATGGAGTGGAAGGTGAAGATCCGCAGCGACGGCACACGCTACATCACCAAGCGGCCCGTCCGGGACAAGCTGTTGAGGGAGCGAGCCCTGCGCATCCACGAGGAGCGCAGCGGCATGACCACGGACGACGACGCCATAAGCGAGCTGAAGATGGGCCGCTACTGGAGCAAGGAGGAGAGGAAGCAGCACGCCGTCCGTGCCAAGGAGCAGAGGCAGCGCCGCGAGTTCATGAAGCAGAGCCGAGCCGATTGTCTGAAGGAGCAGGCCGGTCTAGAGGACAAAAAAGAGCCCAACATTATAGAACTCAGCCACAAAAAGATGATGAAAAAGAGGAATAAGAAAATATTTGACAACTGGATGACCATCCAAGAACTGTTGACCCATGGTACCAAGTCACCAGACGGCACGAGGGTTTACAACTCACTGCTGTCTGTGACCACAGTCTAAGTCCTGCTCTGAGTTCAGGTGGCGGGCCAGCCAGAGGACAAACTGAGTGTAATGGACTGTACATAGGACACTACCAGTTGGGGTAGAGATTCCTGCCTCGTTCAATGTGGCAACATTTTGTAAATAGGAAATAAGGAAAGCTTTCCCGGACGAACATTTTCCTCCGCTGTGGTGAAGAGAAGGTCCTTTTTAAATGGTGGTTGGACTCGACATGAATCGGACATGGCTACGAGGATGATTTTTTTTGGAAACGTTTTTCAAATCCTTTCAATAACCTTTTCTACCTTTGTGCTTGCTCTTTTGAATGATTTTGGAAACATACAAAAAAACATGATATCAGACTTTTCGGAAGGTTTTGAAAGTGTGTAAAGACCGTGCCATACATAAACAGCCAGCATTAACACTATTTTACATTATTTTGTTCGTACTATATATCTCTTTATCAGTATTTTACGGTTTTGCATACTCTGTGCTTTTATGGAAACAAAATATTGCTATTTTCCTGCGAGGTAGAACACGTAATCCTTTCCAAAAGGACTTTTTGTAAATTTAAAAAAAATAAAATTTTTGTAACAAATCCACTTTTTTTTTTAGTTTGAATTTCTCTCCTAATGGTGCTGATTTCCCAAAGTTAATACTACCAGCGACGTACCATCTGTTCCATAATGTAGAGATCGTCATAAACGTGAGATCATTGTGTATGTACGTAAGTTTAGAGCAAGATGTTTCACACATTGTTGAAATTGAAATGTCAGTGTTTGTTGAAGCACACATTGTAGTCGCTTTTGCTTTTTTAGGGCTTCATGTATTGAACAGAATACCAGCTTAACAAATCCTTAGTTAGCCACACAATTTGATGTCTTGTAAAATGAGAGAAATAATAAATTATTGTTTTATATATGATGAGCTTTCACGTGGTTGGATTTTGTCATTTGTGAGAATTGTTGGATGTGACTGGTGTGAAGTAAAAGAGGAAGTAGAACTTTTTTTTCTTTTTTTTACTGGATCCAATTGGCTCAATTTAAGCTCACAACTAGTGATGAAAATGTGTTTATAGTAACAAAGTAAGGCTGATTATTGGTGGTAGTTTTGCTTTTTGCAAGTTCTTGTGAGTCTTTTTAAGGCTTCAGATTAACCTTTTAAATGTAATGCTTTTGTCGGAAAATGGTGCACATTAACCCTCAACAGTAAAGGTTGGATTACTGTTTTAAACCAGGAACAATCTCAAATTTAGGACTCATTTTTTTCAAGAGGAAGCAGTCCATCACTGATTATATATGAATGTATCCCATTATTTATGAGAACGTAAATCCCTGCCAGGTTTCTCTTACTCACATCATAACACTTCCACTCAGTTGCAGTTAACCTGTGATTCTGTCTTTCATTGATCCTGTTTATAAAGAATCAGGTCAGAGGATCATAAAGCCAAGGGTGGCGTTTAAAACAGGATTAAATAAATACAAAAATAACAGAAGATGTTTTTGCTTCTTTGAGCTTGTTGTTTTGATGGAACATTAAGCTCTTAAAGAGACAGATATTTCTTTACTCAGCAGTCACATGAAGAGAAAAACAGAAATAGTAGGTGAGTGAATCAGGTGGCCAGAAACATGACTGAGAATGAATGCTAATGCAGCTCTGTGCCTGCTGGATATGTAAATGTGCAAATGTCATAGCAGTTTACAACCTTTCAAACTTGTGTGAAGTTTAGTTTGTGGTAGAGTGCTGCCCCTAGTGTTCAAAAAGTGATAAATGCTGCTTTAGTTTTATTTATTTGGGCTTAAAATATGCATTAAGGGACACACAATATCCCTTGAACAACACAAACAAAGGTTACAGTTTTTGCCATGTTACATAATGTTAATGTCTATTAACAACATAAACAAACAATCTTAATACAAATCACTGCTCTCACCTTTACAAGCCATTGCTCCCAATACAACACGCTCTTCCCATTACACAGGAATGTGCCACTTCACCATTTAACTTAGGCATGTCATACCAAGTATGGTATGATGTCATTGTTCTTTTGTGTCATCGTTCAGTTTGTTCTGGGCTTACTTTTATAGCTCTATACAATCTTCACCATCTCAGTTGACAGATTGGACTCTTCAGAAAGAAGTAACATAAACTCTCATATCGAATGCATTTTAAAAATACAGGATATGCATTATTAATGAAATCCCAGAAACAGACTCTCTGTTTATGTAATATCTATTTGCCAACTTCTAACAATGATAGTCAAAGTCCTGAGGCAAAAAGCTGTTGGCTGTATCTGCGTTTCATGTCAGAGCCCAAGTAGGGCAACAGCATGTCAGGCTGGCGTTAAAAAACAATCCAATCAGCAGAGATCCCTGCTGTCCAGATCTGACACCGCTGAAGGCTGACAACAAAGATTTATATGTTCTGTGTTTTCCTTCACTTGGGTCTTGCAGTGGTAGCTTCCTTTAATTATTGCTCTTCCTGAGCCAAGCAAAGTGATCCATCAGTTCATAACTAAGATCTGAGATTACACTGTGTTGTTTTATGTTGTAACCAAGTTGTTAGTGAAGCTGGCATGAGGCCCCCTCACATGGTGATATCTCCATGCTGGGCTAATGGTTTATTTATCTGACTGCAGACTCCTACCATCTGTTAGAGGGACCTCGTACCCTCAGTCCCACATGATCCTTCAATTAGCAACTCAGCGCCTCATTACTGAGGACAAAGGCAGCTCGCAGTCTCTGCCGATGCACTACTTTTGTCATTTTACCTACCATCAAACGTAACTTTGGTTTTTTGATGAAGCAACAACAATTGGGGCAAAATGAGTATTCATGTAGTGCTTTGTTTCATATGCAGGTTCATTTTCTAACTCGGAAGTTCAGAGTTTGACTTGTATCTTTTTTAAAGTACACACCCTAATTAGTATGTAATGCCTAAATTAAGGTATAAATGAGCTTAAACCTGAACTAGTAGCTGCTTCTAGCAAAAAAGCTCTCAGACAACTGTAGTGGCTAGCTGGTGAACATATTGCAGCGTTTAGTGGCTAAAAAGCTAGCTTTATCAGGTGATGGAGACCAAAGACAGAGCTAAAAGAAGTATGTAATGCCTAAATTAAGATATAGATTATCTTAAACCTGAACTAGCACTCATTATGAGCAAAAAGCTCTCAGACAACTGTAGCAGCTAGCTGATGAGCATAGCGGGGAGTTTAGTGGCTAAAAAGCTAGCTATACCAGGTGGTGGAGAATAAAGACAGAGCTAAAAGAATAATGAATATTGGACATTCATTTTGTGGTCAGAAACACGACTCGACTCCAAATGAATGCTGAGGTTGCTGTGTCTGCTTGTTAGCTAATGTGCTAGCCATACCAACTTTACACAATTAATGTTGTGTTTACAGCTTGTTCTGCTGCCCCCAAGTGGCCAAATTGTTGGTTTAGAACACTGTTTATTTTCTAAGCATACTATTTAAAGGAGCAGTCCGTCAATTTAGTAATGCACTTTAATAAAGCTGAAAAATATGGAAAATTTACAAGACACAACACATATTTAGATTTTCAGTCCATATTATGAGTCAGGCTCCAAAAAAACAGCATCCTACACTTCCCATCATGCAACCTGATAACAGGTTTAGACCTTCCATGGTTGGTAAATGTCCACATCTTTCAAACTACATTCCTCAGGTGTGCAACACAGGCTAAAAAATTGCAGAAAAACTGCAAATCTATAATTCTCAAAGTCCAACCTCAGATTAGTCAATAAATGTCACATGGGTAATTCTTCTCAGACTTTCTCCGTAACCACACAAGACACAAGTGTTACCACAGGCTGAGTTGTAAACTGACTTTGATATGTGACTCTTTAAAATGTTATAAGGATTTATTTGATATTGTTTACAGGTGTATCTGTTGACATAGTGCCTGATCATGGCCACTCACCCCCGCTATAACCTTCAACTACACTTCACCACAAAATATCCTCCCCTCACACAAAACAGCCACTTGTCTGTGATTCACGATGATTCATTTCGAACGAGATTTATTTTAAACTAAACAACTATAATTCCTTTACTAACGCTGAGGCGCTGTCATCAGTTTGTATTATTTGTCAGGCCTGACAGTTCATGAATTCATCTGTTGTCTCTGTGGTTGAATCTGCATCACTTTAGGGGGATGATTATGGTAATGAGAGCAGCTGTGGGTGCAAGCTCAGCCTCTTCCTCTGTGTTTGGTAGAGGATAATTGATTACTCCTCCTTAAGCCTGACCGAACCCAAGCCTTTGTGATTTATGTCTGGGTACAAGGCTCTGTACACACTCTTTTAACGGGAGATAACAATATGGCATGCAAGGCAAACAAAAAGCTCCAGCAATCAATTTTGGGATGTCCCCCACACTCCAGTCCAACACAGAATACTGGGAGATTAGTCGATCACATACTTGGCTTTGCTACTCCCATGTATTTCTGTTATCTTTGGGATGAAAGTGTTTGTCTCCCCACCGGTTTGACAGTCCTGTGTTTGGGCTGGAGAGCAGGGCTCATCAGTTTAAACGTCAGAGTGGAGAACGGGCCGACATTCCAGTGTATTCATCCATTAACTGATAAGGAGGCGGCTCCTCTGCTGCCCACGAGCGCTGCTGATTGCGATGCTGGTTCACTGTGCAGGCTGAAGGGCTGGTACCTGCCCAGCAAGCTTGGACAGTATCCCTCACATATTTAGAAGTTGACTATCAGTATTCAGTTTGAAAGATGAGAGTTGAAATCAATGCAGGGAAGACTTGATAAGCATCAACTTGTAGAGCGCATGACCTAAATTAAAATACACCCATGTTTTTAGTTCTATTTGGTGCAATAAACCTCGGAGGCACCTCATCGCTCCAGCCAGTTCAGCAGGTGAGGAGACGGCGTTAGCACGTCTCACATCTCGGATTAAAGAGATCAAACTGCTGGATGAACAGAAAGAAATGCTGAACCACATATTCACCCTCTCTGTCATGTCTGAACATCAGTCAAAAAGGCTTGAGTGCTATAGATGTGGAGACATCATGTCCTCAGAGCTGTTTACTTTCTCAAGTTTTTATTTCATCCTAAAAAATGTGATATTCACAATAAAACTTAAAGCTGCACCCCAAAAAAAACAAAAAAAAACAAAATTGCTGATGTGAAACAGTGAGCTCTGTATAGAAAGTGAAAATATTGCAACATTACTTTCTACCTCGAGGCAATAAATTACTGACGCTCATAAATCATAAAATAGGGATTGGTGTTTATTTCCAAATTTGAATTAGTGAATATTTGTATCCAGAACAAATCAGACTTTGACTTGGATGACTGATCAGTGGTAGTAGTACATGATAATAAGATCACTGTAATAACCTTGCTTGGTGTGAACAGCGATGGGTTTATAGTTTCATATAAAATAAATGTGGATTCTTTTTTGAACTGAAGAAATGTTATGTACTGTAGAATATCTTTAATAAACACTCATTTATTACCTCAAATATGGTATGAGAGAGAAAACCCATTTCTATGTCTGTAAATGCTTCCTTTATGAATTAAACAGTATTTTGTGAGTGAGCCAAGCACTGAGACGCTGTGAACCCCAAGTGCTTCTGTAAAGAACTACAAATTGCTATCTGTATCTTACTTAACTTAATCTTTCTTAATGCTGCCTGCAACAGTGTCAAACACTGCAACAATGAAACACAAGGTCTGATCATCATTTCATCACCCTTACTTTGATCCACAAAAAAAAAAACATGTTTGCTGTGAAATCACATGTGACAGCTAGAAAAGATGAGCGAACCTTCAAAGATAACTAAATATATCACGTACATGAAATGCAGGAGATATCCTGATTCGTCATGAGTACGTGATTGGAACGGCAAAGAAACGTTACAATGATTAATGGGAGAAAAACAACACGGGAACATGTTGTTTACCTGCAGGAGGTATGATAAAAATGTGCACAGGCCTGGAAAACATGCAGGAACCTGACTTATCACTTAGATTGTAGCATATAATCAGAAGTAGGATGATGATTGCGATATTTTATGTTCCTTAAGACACTGCCAAAAAGAGAGGACATCTGGTACACGTTTCAGCATCATCCACATGCAATACAGTCACAATGTTGTGTGATAACTTTATGGAATATAGTTAATCTTTGAACAGTCAACATTTTCTTAATTTCTCTGTCAACCCAAACCATTGGAAGCATAACGTTACACATTATTTCATATAAGTACAAAACCTCAACATTAAAACAAAGACAAGGAATGATGTGATGTTCTTTTGGTTCATTTTAACTAAAAAATCATAGATACTAAGAATGAAGCACCACTAGCAACTCAATGAGGCTACTTGGGCATAGCGGCACTTTGAGCTATATGCTACAAACATTTAGCAGGTATATTTTAAGCATGTTCTCCACAATGTATAATACAAACATGTAAGGGACAAGAAGAACTCTCACCCAGGTTGTTACACAAGGATAAATTCACATTTGTGACCCGAGGATGGCGCTAGATGAAATGTCAGGGGATCAACAAAGTGATGACAGTTCATCCTGAGGGGAGCACGAATGTCAAATCTCATAGTTAACCATCCAATAGTTATCTCGACATTTCAATCACAGCCAAACATTTCAACTATATAGTTTTGTTAAAGATACAGTCAGAGGAACACTACAATCATTAGAGTTCATCCTCTGGGGAACACTCATGTTTGTAAAAATGTCATGGCAAACCATCCAGTAGAGATTGAGATAATCTGTCTGGAACAATGTGGTGGAGCAACACACAGAACAACATTGCCATCCAGTGTTGGGGAATAACTAGTAACATGTTATATTAAGCAATAAAATAAATTTAACTGTACAGTTAGAAAAATAGACAATTACAGCTACTAATGAAAATGTTGGTGATTACAAAGGGGTTACAACCAAATATAGTCTTTTTGCTAAAAAGCTTAAAACATTCATTCTGCTGTTTTGCATCTTTTCGTCTTCTTTTGGGATATTTTTGAACAACATGAGACAGCAACACCAAAGGGACAAATTTGAGTGCAACTCCATCAAGAATAGGCTGGCTCATGAGGAGCTGTCTCTATGTCTAGACAGGCTGCATTTATTTGGGAGGATAAGCTCAAATTTTGACTGCCTCTAGTCTGCCAATCAAATCAATGTACATTGCTCTAAGCAATCTGAGTCAGCATGCAACCAGCTGACCATGTCAAGGAGGGTGGCCATGTTGATAAGAACGCCTTTCAGTGCTTGAAATGAGGTTAATAGTGAGGTTTACACTGCCTGGTTTAAATGTATGTTTTTAGAAATTGCCCAGTTTAAAACTTTTGTTACAAAAGTATGAAAGTTACATTATTTTGATGAAGTAGAATAGTTATATTACGTATTATATTTTTAACAGGGTAATTAGTAATCTGCAACCTATATTACATTTCCCTTCCCAACACTGCACAGAGCCAAAGATCACTGGCTTGTAAATACATAATTACATCAACAGTTCTTGACCCTGACTGACCCTGAGGAGATGCAGACCATTATTGTATAATGACAAATATGAAATGCACAATAAAAGAACATAATGTCTTTGAAAGTGTGTAAATATACACATTAGTCTGTCTGCAGTCTTTCAACCATGAATTTTAAAAAAACAGAAACAAGATGTGTGGCTCTTAAGAAACTCTATGAAAAAGAGAAAAGAAAAAAATGCATCTGACTTAAAAGTCAAAGTAGAGAGCATTATTTGAAAGTTCAGTCTCCCTATTAACTCTGAGTGACCTTCACAGTAGTCTGAAACTGAGCGGTGGCACTGTGATTATGTGTGGCTGGGGCTTCGTGCTGCTGATGCGTCTGTCTTTGACACATTTCTTTGCACTTTGACTAAAAGGTCTGGACAGACAATGAGGCAACCAGGATCCTGTCAGCTGGAGGAGCGAGTGTGTCATGTAACCTTCAGCTTATCCAGACAGAGGCCTGGCAGGGATGGAACATCTTTTCAAAAATGACACTAAAATGATTTCTGCTAGAATTAAGAAAAATGTGTTTGTTATAATTGTCAGTAGATACAAATAAATCCACCAGAATAACAAAGCATGATTTTCTGTGTGAAACATTGAATTTTGCTTTTCACCGTCAATTGAAAACATTTCTCATCTTTGACCATTTTTAGTATCAGATTAATGCAAAATGCATTAAGGGCCAGCTCCTTGAATGCCAAAGACACATCTAACAACGCATTTGACCCTTGCATGGTCTTGTTAGCTTCAAAGGCTCTTTTGCTTGTGTTTTGTTTATGGCCTAGCAGAGCCATAACTCACAGCGCTCCGTCCTCCCACAGCTCGTCCCTCTCTGCACAACTATTCTCACAGCAGTTTCCTGGGTCAGATCGTATGAACCTCTATGGCTCCCTTTCCGCAGATTTATTGGTCGACAGCTAATTTTTCCATTATACACATTCCAAATTATAGGCTTGGACCAGCGGGATGGCTGCGGCAGAACAAGGAAGGAGAAAAGAGAAAGAGAGGGACCGACATGCTGTTATTCCTCTATACCACCACATCTCCCACTGGATCCACAGGATTTATCTCACCCTTGTGCAGACCGTATCGGTGCTTCTGTTCAAAGAGGCTGTGCAGAGTGCGGCACTTGATAACACCTACATCATTAAGTGTTAAGTACAGCGCTGTCACAACAAGCCAGCTGGATGAGTGCAGAAAAACCACAGCTGACACAAAGAAGCAGAATTAACTTTAGTCACAGACGCTGCACGCAATATATGTGCTCAAAATGTTTGGAGGCTGTGCCGTAGTGTGTATGACTTTTTGATTGTTGGTTTTGGAAAGTCAATGAAAATTGCATGAAGGGGACCCCTGTCCAAATGTTACAGTTTATCACAGTTTGTCTGAGCTGCACTTTTGGGAGAGGAAGTGAATGAAGTTACATCTTCTAGTAATTACTCCCAATGATTATAGATGTCAGCTTGTTGGTAGTGGGATGGAGTTTCCCTTATGAAAAAAACAGGCAGCACAAATTCCAGCCTGTCAAGACCTGAACTACACTTTGTTAGCATCCTATTTTGAAAAAGCGGTTACCATTAGCAGTACATAACGTTAATAATTAACTTCTCTAGTTACATGGCTTGGTGAATTTCTGTTTTTTCTCACCTGAAACATTTGTCGTTTTGTAAGGTTTTAGGAGATGCTGCAGTAATGAAGCGGCGGTGTCTCTGAGATCCTCATATCTAAGGTTAGCTTTTCACCTTTTATTCTACAGCATATATGACGTTGCACTGTTATGTAAGTGTGACCCTCTAAAAGGATGGATGCATATTAGCAGTTTGATGCTTTCTGACGATGTCTCAACATCATGTCAACAACTGCATTTCCTTTGATATCCAATAACAAACAGTGTTGCATCCAGAAGGATTAAACCATTTCTTTAATACCAGGCATGTTGATAAAAACTGTATTCTCATGTTTGTGGTTTATGTTTTTAACGTCTAATATTTTCTTTTCCTCTGGATGCAGGCATGAAGGAGAGGGAGTGGAGGTCAGCTATCATCAACCAGTTAGCAATTTCAGTCTGTCATTTAATATCATTTACTATTTGAGTCAGTGCATGTATTTAATATTGTATCACTGGATGTGACCTAAATATTTGTTTCATCTCCCCCTGTATGTGGTGATGGAGTTTCTGAGGGAGGACCACTCTACCTCACCAAAAACCTCACCAAAGAGCAGATCACTAAACACAAGGTGGTCGGCCTGTAACCTGTAACCTGCACAGTCTAGACTTTTTACCACAGGACTTTAGTGTGAAACCCAGCACAGAAGTTGTGGTTTTAAGATTGCAATATGACATTATTACAAGCCATCTTAATTCTACAATTCATACTCATATTTACCAAGAGTTTGCACCTGGTTAGATTGTTTATCTCTGTGTGTAGTTTGATCTAAAGCCAGACACAGATTGGAACTTTTTGCATTGTGTAGTTTTAATGGTATTCGCTCTGCTTTCTTGTTGTTTTAAAAGGTAAACTGTATTTTTTTCCCCCTTGAGCATATGTGTTTGATACACATCCAGATACATCACTTAAAAACTTACATTTTGTGTGTGTGTGTGTGTGTGTGTGTGTGTGTGTGTGTGTGTGTGTGTGTGTGTGTGTGTGTGTGTGTGTGTGTGTGTGTGTGTGTGTGTGTGTGTGTGTGTTGTCTGATTCTAGTCAAAAATAGATATAGAGAGTATGCCGGGTTTGAACTTCTTTCTCTTTTTACTGTCATTTTTGTTGTGTGCAAATGAGTGTAGTGGCTTCCAGAAAAAACTGCCTTCAAAATGTGTCCTCATATTTAATGATTATTGCCTGTCTTGCCTTTCTATGACGGTCAGCTTTCCAGTGTGGTCAGTCACACTTGGAAAGCAGCTAGAAAGTGAAGGCTGCCATTCTCTGTTACCTAAGATGCAGTCATTTTGCCTTTGCCAAAAACTAATTTTGCTTCGGGATATATTCACCTCCTAGCCCATGGTTAGCTTTAAAACACATTACAACTATACACCTCTCCAGGCCTTAAATGATTCATCTGGCCCTGTCAAACATCTTTTTGAGATCTGTCAGATGTGAGAGTCTTACAAGCTGACGATGTCATTTGTTGAATGAAATGATGGTAAAATAAAATTGCTTCTGTTAAACTTTTGCTGAGTCTAATTATAAAAGAAAACGTAGATTGATAAATGAACATTTTCCTCTAACATTTATACAGTATAAACACTATCTGCCAGTATAAATACACAGTGTGAGCCTGAGATACATTGTGTGTATTTGTGGTCAAACTGTTTATGTGTGTAGTCTGGTGGGGGCTTTTATCGACCATTAGCATTTATTAATATCCCTGGAGAGCATGACGTAAGGCTGAAGTTCACATATTTCTTACAATTTAGATGTCAACCTCCACCTTTCCTTGTTCATTTTTAATGTATGTTCCATTACGTATCACTCATAATTCTAAGTCCTGTGCACATAATATGTTGCTCTCTAGACCTCTCACCTATCTGAGTAACTCTTATTTCCTAACTATTGATTTAAAATACAACAAGCGGCTCTAAATGTGACAAGAGGTCTTTTGTTGCAGTGAATGAACTGCACTTTTTCTTTCCTGGCCTCCGACAGCAGCAGTCCTCATGTGGCATGGCATGTTCTCACAAGCTACATTTCAACTTTATGTTCCTCCAACCGAAAGTCAAATCAATACAGTTTAAGTGGCCTTCTTTAAAAAATTCAATTTCATGTGCCCGGTTTTTGAGGGACTCTAATAAATAAACACTAATTGTACTTAAAGTAAGGAGTTTAAATGAGCAGTTCAGTGAGATTCTCATTTATGCTGTCAGACCTAGTGGAGGCACAGACCTGCAGACTTGCTGTACGTCAGCGTTTGCTCAGACAGGCAGTAGCAGCTCTGACAGCACCGACTCTCCCGTGTGCCTCTCTCTCCGGTATGGCCTGACAATCCATTATCATCATCATAAAGCATCCGAGTGAGCCGCCTCCTCAGCTGCAGAATGCACATATACAATCGCACTCGAGCGCAGTATCCCCGGCCGCACACACACACACACACACACACAAAACACACTCGCTGTAATTGCACCTTTATTAGTCTCCCATTCACACTTTTTACAACCCGGCGCAAAGAGCAGGTTGCATCTCTGGAAATGGCCTCTAAAAGCATCAAGGCTGTTATAAACAAGACGATCCAGTGCCATTAGACTGAGTGGCTGGGGGTTGAGGAGGTGGTGGGGGAGAAGAGAGAGACAGGCCCTGTGCTGCCAACATGTTGAGTGAGTAAAGTCAATTAGTGTACTTCATTAGAATGTAGTAAACTTACAGATAGGTCATAACCTGATGAGCACAGGTCATGTTTCTCATTTTAGATGGATATTTTAGTGTGGAGATGACTACATTTACTGGAAACTGCTTATGTATCAGTAATGAAAAAGCTGTGAGAGATTCATTTTAGTGATCTTGGAGCTGGGTTAAGTGGGGATGGGGGAATAACCAGGAGGAGGTTGAAGGGTCAGACAGATTTGAGGAAAAAAAGGAACCTAAGTCTTCTCTCCACACACTTGACTTGAGCAAACTCTGGTGCTGTGGTGGTTCATTCTGTGACTAAAGAGCTGGAGGTGAAGTACACCGACCAGAAAAGGTAATTTACCTCATTTCATATAAACATAAACAGCTAGTTGTCACATATTCCTGACACTTCATGACAAAACAGTTCATGTTATTGGTGCTGAGGTTGTAAGAGGAAATCTCTTCACAGTCAGTCTCGGGTGTGCTAGGAAAGTACCACAGAGGTACAGACAGAGATCATTTCCAGAGTTATGTCATAACAAAAATAACCTTGTATCTACAACCAACAATGAGTCATTAATATAGAACTTTTTTATGTATCGAAAGCTCAGTAATTTGGTGCATACTATAGTTTTTAGTTTTTACTCACACAGCAGGAAATTGTGTATTTGTTGGGGACTTTCATACCTTCATATTAGATATCACTCCTCTTAAAGGTACCCTGTGGAGTTTTCATGAAAACAAACAAAAGTTATGTTTACATTTACTGTGAATGACCAAAACTCATTTAGTGTATCCCTGTGATCTACAAATGTGTTGAATTCATATCCTTCCTCATAAAACAATTTCAAATCTGGCATCGTTTACATCTATGTTTACTGGCTTGCAGTCTTCTTCTTCTCTGCCTTTGTTGGTGCCTTGCTGTGTTTCATGGCATATAACAGCCACTTATAGATCAGTGGAATAGTGTGAAATGATTGGTAGGATTGTATTGTGTCACCTGCCTACACATGCGTGTGCTTGTACATCCGTAGTGCTACTAGAGGTCATAAACTCCAAAGGGACCATCTGCGTTTGGTTGAAAGTGTCATCTGATAGTCTTACAGATGTCTGACAGCAAAAGTGTTTAAATTGTAACAGGGTTTGTACAGTATGTGATTCTATACTATAGGTTTAGTTGCCAAGAAGGGCCTTCAGGAGCCACTGTTAGTAGGCCTGTCACAATAATTATCGACTTATAGTACAATAACGTAATTATCAGCATCATCATGTCTATATATGGACTTATCGTATGATACATGGTCATGACCTTGATCTTTTTTTTTACCTCCGTAATGCCGCACTTTGCATTAGCAGCTAAGAGGCTATTCATGTCACATTGGCTAAGCAAGCGAGCAGCGCCGCTTATATGGAATTAAAGGTAAATAACTGTCCCGACCCATGATGGCAGTCTGTGTTTTTTTTATAGAAGAGTTGTGCCCACTCTCCAATCCCAACCCCCTCCCACTTTGCATTATTATGCTATTATATTATCATTACATCAGTGATATAAAATGATCTTCTAATGACAATAATATCGTTTTATCGCGATTATTTCTGAGACAATATATCGTCCAACAAAAGTAGTTATAATGACAGGCCTAACTGTTAGCTGTGAAATTTGCCAGCTTGTGAGAGATATATTCACAATAACATAGGGTGTTTATCTCAAATCTGTTTTTCAGGATATAATACATTTTACAATTCTTCATTCATCAAACAAACAAGCTGCATTGTCAGAATGGTGCATTTGGGGGTTCAGATGTTGTCTGATGATGTTCCAAGCATACTGACACCTTCAGGTCATCTGGCACCGACCTTGAGGTTGCGCCAACTGTTGGTTAAGCTGCTTACGCCATGCATTCATGTGTTCTAAAGTGTGTTTCCTTCACTGTGAGGCACATTGTATTTCTGCTTGAATTAAACGTGATATAAATAGCTTTCGCTTGCTTGCTTTATTTTGCCTACTGTACAGTATTTTAATGTGTGTGAGACCAACATGCATTTCTTCTTAACATAAGGTTAAGTGCTTCTGTAGGAGTCAACTACAGGCGTTCTCCTTTGCATACAAATCATTTAACACTGACCTGATTTCTCCAGCCAGGCTTGCAGCCAGTGTTGTATTGCCAGCGATAAATCTCACCACTTTATGTAATGTGTAGTGTCTCCGAATTTTCCAACTTGGCGTATTTGACAGCACTCGAAGCCGTTCTGAAAGAGGACGCTGATATGCAGTGACAGTGACACAAATAGACTGGCTGAATCAAAGCAGCCTCGCACTTACAGTCTCCCTTTCTGTGTGATGATGCCATTCTGATAGAGAAGTGGAAATTCGAGCAGCAGCCACCTGAGGTCGGTGCCTGCTGGGCGTGCCGCCCCCACTGAGCCGCATCAAAATCCCCTCCTCAAAGCCACTGGAGCCTGGACATCAGGATAATTGAATCTCTACCTTATTTCCACTGACCATTTCAGAACGTTACATAGTATTTCTCACTGTCCCCACTTTGCTAAAGCGGCCCTTGTGAAGTCTGTCTTGAGGCCTCCTGCGGTGGAGCCTTCCTGCTGCCTCCATTTTTAGCTTTGCTTCATGAAAGGAGGGGGGGGGGGGTGTTTTTTTTCTCCCCTAGACCTTTCTAGTCTGCCAACACACTGAACAGCATCCCACCCACTGCTGCTGTTTGCCAGTTTGTCAGAGTAGTTCAGAATGTTTGACCCCGTTGTGTGCCAAATAATGTAACTTGACACTGACACCAACCCCTACCTGACCCCTGCTCACGCCTGAACCAATTCCGACAGAGACACAAACAAGCACATTATGTCTGTACAGAAAATGTGATGGCTTATTATTCCGTGCCTCGGAATTTACCACAAGACAAGAAGACGCTCGTAGTTAGAGGCAGCGTATTCTAGATCGTGCTGATAAAAAGCTTTTTTTTTCACCCCGAGAGAAATGAGACACGTGGGAGTCGATCTGATGTCTGTGGTTTTTTGAAGAGAAGTGATAAATGTGTCACAGCCTCCGCCGAGCACTAGCAGTCACTACCGTTCTGACTGGCGTGTGTACAATATGGAGAAAAAAAGAGTTAGATCACCTCACTTTCATTCGCATTCATTCATTCATTCCTCTCCCCAAGACACAAAATGAGATGAGAGAGGGTTCATCTTGCGGACAGCGCCGGATGGAGCTGAGGGAGGTTGTGATGTCTGTGTGTGTGTGTGTGTGTGTGTGTGTGTGTGTGTGCTTTTTCAGGCGATTCAAGGCAAGTGTGTAAGGAAGCATACTGAGTGTGTCACAGGCTGCACTTACCGGCAGCCGCAGCACTGGCTCTGCATTCTGATTTGAGGGCAGACTGAGCGTGTTTGGTCTGCCTGGGAAACTAAACAGTACCCTCTGTTGGATGACACTGAGATTGCGTGTGGTGCTGCCTGAGCCCCCCCCCCCCTCTCCCCCGTCAGAGGACGTCATGACTTCATCTGTGAACTTTCAATCCTATTGAACCACTTCATACGCTCAGCTTCTGCGCTTAAATACTAACTCCTTATGTTATAATGACTTTCTTTACTTTCTTTTAATCCTGTCAGTGTCACAGAGTGTGTCTGACACTAAAGTGCTAAAGTGCTCCAGACAATTACAGTGATTTGGTATGCTGCTGCTGCTGCTGCTGCTGCTGCTGCTGCTGCTGACCACAGATCCATTTAAAAAGTTCTTCTCTTGAGGCAGGTGCTGGAGCATGAAACTCAAGTATAACTACATACAGCAGTCTAGTGATTTTTAAGTGTAGTTCGGAGGCCTCCAGGGGGTCCAGGAAGGGCCTTCAGGAGGGGTCACTGGCAAAATGAAGAAGAGTTTAATTTCATAGTTATTTTAGTGACTTCAATCTGCTCACCACAGCTTTTAACTAAAGCCTCAGTATAGACTTCTAATTACATATCTACCATATATCTACTTGTACTATACTCAGGAATGGGAAGGTTACTTTAGAAATGTAATAGGACACAGATTACTAGTTACTCCATTTAAAATGAAATAAGTAATGTAACTATTTTAATGACTTAATCAAAGTAATGTAACCTATTACATTTGATTACTTTTTGATTACTTTTCTAATTTTCTAATTAATGTTTATGTATAATGTTTAACATTTATTTTGTAATTAAATTACGTAATGCTGTTACATGTAACTAATTTCTCCCCAAAACTGTATATATCTACTGGCATATTATTTTATGTAACATTGTGAAATTCTAACATTTTTTAGGTAGAGACTTTCCATTCAAGGTTTTTTGTTAGTTTTTTTTGCCTCTCCCTACTATTTATATTATTTGTTCTTTGTCATTTTTTGTGTACATTTTAGTTTATGCAACCTAAACTAAACTAAACTTGCAGTGAGACCATTTTTGTGTTGTTGGAGGACAGTAAAAACACAGCGAAACCTTCTGAATAGTTGTAATAAATGCTGCATTTTCAAGCTATATTCCTGCAGTGTACTTTAAAAATAAAATAAAATAAAATAAAATACAATTTGATAGTTTGCTTCCTAGGACGGCCGGAGGCAGCTTTTCTCATTGTACATCAGACAATTGGTGAGTGTATTCTCCTCTCTGACATTTTATAACCATCTAATGGAGTCCTGTTCCCCAAGGCTGCAAGCAAAGGAAACAGCATAGATATAATTTAAGGCCCAAAGCAAACTCAGCAAGTGCAGTGATGGCACATAAAGTGAGGAGTAACTGTAAGAGATGAGGTATAAACTGTGATGCCAGTGTGAAAAGTCAACTGGCTATTTTTGCAAGCCGCTGATGTCAGAGTGTGTGAAAACACGCTGCTCTCTCTATCATCTGCCGTTCATAAAGCGGGGTCAGATTCAAAATCGTTTGGTGTCAAGCTGCTTTTAATATCCCGCTTGACCTGGCATTTGTTTCCCTGGAGACGAGACTTCAAAGCCCGCCATTTAAACGGTGCTGCACATGGATTAACGCTGTCCACTTTTTTTTTTATTTCCTCAGAGAGCCTGAGCAAATTTCATTCAGTCAAAAGACAGCAGCGAGGGGAGATATTGTAAGATGACCTACAGGGAACACCTTGTGGGGCTTTGCTGCACAAAGTGACATGAGTAGTCATCTTTATTTAATGGACAGTGTCATCCTCTGTATGTTTTGATTGCTAAACATGTCTTTACAAATCATTTGCTCTTTCTCATGGGACACAGAGAGAAAGAGGATAACAGTCAAGAAATACTCTAAATCTAAACAAAAATGTGTCTTTTTATACAAATCATGGCTTTAACTGCACCTCATTTTACTGCTTGCTTCTTTGTAGCTCTACTGCTAGCTGGGGAAATTACATAAGGATTAAACTCAGCGTAATGAGACTCACAGGGATCATCATCATCATCATATTCACATCAGTGCACAGTGGTTTCCAGTAGGTGCAGCAGACATTTTTTATCATGGTTTGTTATTGCCAGGGCTTTGGTAGTGTGCAGGCTTTAGTAACACATTTAAAATGAACAGAGTTGATGTTCATGTTGTTAAAGTTACACCTGTGCTTTTCCTGCCTTGACAAGTCAAAATACTGTCTGTTCTGTTGCTTCAGGATCCACAGACGTCTAATCAGAGAGCTAAATACACCTGGGTTGCAAGGTGATTATAATTGACTGCAATTAACAAGCAGGAATACACACCTCTGATTTTTGAGTATGCTGGGGTTTTTTTTACTGTGTATCAGAGATAAATGAGCTTCCCTCAGCTATAAAAAAAAAATGCCAAGAGTGTCCAGTGGTGAGACAGGTCAGGGAATAACCCATAACTACTCCCTTCTTCATGCATTACTCTATAGTGAGCTGTGAACTGAGAAACACTGATGAAACCTCATTTTGCATGATCATTATCAGGTGTAGACTGTTCATTTTCTTATCTATAAAATACAATGCACTGCATGATAGGATTATTTCCCTAGAGTTGTGTACATATAGTATAAAATACTTTATTTCACTCTTAGAATATGAGGGGAATGTGCAGAGTGTAAAATACACACTCAGACACATAAATGAAATATCGGCTGGATATTCAGTGCTTTATACAGTTATGAAGTGATTTCGGGCTAAGTGTTAAAGATGGCTGGGATTGGCTCCAGCCCCCCGTGACCCTCTAGAGGATAAGAGGTATAGAAAGTTAATGAATGAATCTTAAAGAAGCAGCACAATGATTTAGAAGATTTGCATTCAATTGGCAGAGGCATTCGAGGGTTACAGTACACAAGTTTCTACTAGTAAAAAATGGACAATACTAACTGCAAATAGCTGTATTATAACAATATTTCACATACTGTATGCATTTACTAAATATGGAATTGGGAAAATTTGTATGTTGCATTCTTCTTCAAAAATATGTTTTTAAAAACTGAAAATAATGAAACTATTTTGATACTGTCAGGATCAGTGTATTTGTGAAGCATGAACATAGCCACAATGATCCAGCATGTTGAAGGGGGACATTACAAATACTAGCAACACAGCAAAGTGACTACATGAGATGCTTTGTGCAAAGTAAGCAAGACCACCACGCATAAAAATGTTAACATTTATTGCTGTTTCTGAATACCGCATTGAAAGCAAAAGCATTCAGAGTTATACACAGAAATTATACAATTATATATGGTTTCACAAAGGCAGTGAACACATACTGTATTACAATCTACAAAAATCTACTTTACAGAAATTTAAAATTCTAAATATCAAAAAGTACAGCTGCAGAAACGGGTGCAGAACTGGAACCAGAAACTGCTCTGGATATCTGGTTTGGTGAGACAACATGGTGACATCACGATTACAAAGAAAAGCGGAAGTCGTCTTTGTACTTTACAGCTGGTTTAGGAAAAAACTACAAATGGCCGACGAAAAAGAAAAAAACAAAAAATGTACTCCAAAATAAGTAATTGAATTGAAATGATCATATAAATTATGGTGGTTTTATGCATCCAAAATATATAATTTTACAGAGGACGCCTCTACAAGGTAGCAAGTTATAGTATAGTTCAGTGGGATTGGTAGTGTATCATTCCAAAATAAAAAAAATAAAAAATGGTTAAAAAAACATAAGGGCACTATGGAAAGAAATCGTCTCCCATCTTGTAAAGGATGGAGAAATGAATTTTTGAAACAAAAGCATGTTTTCAACAGCTTGGTGGAACTGGGTGGAGTAACAACATGGTGGTGCTGGGGTGTCGGGCTCAAGCACCTGTGCTTCAGTGAGAAACTAATGTTGGTAGTTTGTATCTTGAAGGATTTTTTATAAATAATGAGTGGCTGTTATGGCTCTGTTCTGACCCTGGTAGCGTGGTACAAATAACCACGGGGGGGCTTTAAAGGGTACAAAACTACCAATCCTGTCATAATGTCTAAATGAAGCAAGTGGTGTAACAAAAAAAAGAACCAGACCACCACAGCATCCAAACAACCCCAACGAACACACACACAAAAAAAAAGAAAAAGAAGAAAAGAAAAAAGAAATCCAGCCAAGGAACTCATGGCTGCTGAAACCAACCCCTCTTCAGAGACACTTAAAAACAGAGGATAAGAAGACCAATAAAATATTCCAGTTAAAAAAAAAAAAAAAAAGAACTTCAAATGAAAAATGTATTTGTTTGCCCACATCAATGCCAGGTAGCCATTTTGGAGGAGTGTCCAAAAGCGGGACGAGGCGTTCGTCTTGTGTTTGTGAGGTGCAGTCGTCCTCACTCCCAGTGACAGTCAAGCTGCATTCAAGGACAAGCTGGTTTATGGTCACACGTGGCCTTCAGTCTAGTCCTGCTCCATGGGCTCCTCAGTGGTCCCAGTGTTCAAGATGGCACTATCCATGGCGCCCTCTGTAGGAGGTTCGGTTGTACTGCTGGAGGGAACGAGAGCGACGTCTTCTCGGGCCCCTTCCGCGCTCTCCTCTATGCTACAGCTGCTACCGCTGCTGCTACTGCTGCTGCTGCTGCTCACTGGGTCGCTGTTGCTCTCCTCGCTGTCCCTGCTGGTCTCGGGGCTCTCCACGACGCATGTGGGCGCCTGCTGCTCTGTCTGATCCATGTCGCTGGCCTCCTCCTGGGAGCCGCACGGCACCTCCCGCTCATCCTGCTCCGCCTCCTGGCCTGAGCCCGCGCACACTTCTCCCTGTGTGCTGCTGGTTGGCTCTATAATGAACAAATTATGAAAAAAAAAAAAAAGACATTAGCCCCCTCCAGACTGTAAAATTACCCCAAATTTCCAACCAATTTCAGGCAGATGAATGACTGGTTTGATTTTCTTTTTGTCAAGCAGCAAAAGTCGAGAAGGATCACACACATTTCTGCTTCATTTGCCTTTCAACAAAACTTGTCATTTTTTACTCACATGACATTATATAATGGACTCAGTGATTCCTTTCATCTGCTAGATCAAATGTACATTACATAACTCTTAAAGTCCAACATATTAAGGTTAATATTTATAAAAAGTAATGCCTCTTAACATATATTATCTAAGTGTGAAGGATTTATCTCAACCAGCCAACTTGATTCACTCCCAGTACGTCACCTGCAATTGGTCAAACATATTAATGTTAATGCAAATCATGTCTGCTGCTACATCTACCTGCATCCATCCTGCACAGACACCATTAGAGAAATATTAGGAAATATTGGGCATTACCAAACTTCTGTGCTGATCATATTTCCCAAGAGAAAACGCTGAAAACCATCATCACAGCTGAACTCAAGCATGTTTAATACTTAAATCTATCGTGAAGCTACATGTTAAAATACTGACAGCACTCTTTGGATCGAGCCTGTACTCAGACAGTAATTTGACAGAAGCTAAGCCGGTCAAATTTTATGTGAGCAACAGCCAAACACTGACTGGTAAAATGATCTATGTGAAAAATAACCACAAACAATCACAGAATGCATCGTTTTCCGAACAATCTGCAAGTATAACAATGTAGAACAAGGTGGCAGCTAAATTATATGGTATCCAGATCAAGAAGAGGCACAAACCTCATGTCTACAGTCTGCACTGGATTTACATTACAATATAAACTACTTTCCCAGTCAAAGCATACATGTTATTATACATTATCCTACATTCTACAGGGAGATGAACGATCATCTTAACATATCAACAATTTCATAACCCAAATGGTGATGAACTGTCATCGTCGGCGCACTATCTTGGCTCACTGTCACAGATGGCATGCCTGAACAACATTTTCCATGCAAAGCAGGACATGTCGGCCAAGCTCCAGTAGCTCCACTATCTTCAGCGGCTGTCCCGTGGGAAACTTTTGACGTATGTTTACTAACTGGGGAAATAATTAGTCCGCCTCTCAGCCACTGAAAAATCTTTTTACAGACACATATGAAAAAGCACATGTTCCTATCTAACCAACTAACGTGCTTTTTTGCAAATGTTTCCTCCATACAGGACATTTGAACATTTCTGCTATGTGAGGGGTCATTTCTTAGTATTTAAAAACTCCATGAGAGATGATTTCCTCCCAGCTCAACCACTCAACATGACTTTGAACAAAACCCTTTCACCTCACACCACAAATAAGGCTGAACCGGACAAATCAATAACCAATTAACACACAGAGCATGTATAAACATAAAATAAAATAAATAAAAAATGTACCTTGGTCTTCCACAGCAGCAGCACTGCTGGAGGCTTCACTCTCCTTGCTGCGAGCAATCTTCTCCTCCTCTTCCTCCTCCTCCTCTTGGACCATGGCTTCGGCTTCCGCCTCTTTCGAGAGGCAGGTGGCGTGTAAAGGCCTCAGTGTGTCCGCCTCCTGCTCCTCCTCTTCGTCCTCCTCGTCTTCGTCCTCCTCCTCGCTGAACTTGAGTCTCTTCACCTCTTGCTGCTCGGCTTCCATGTCCTCTTGTTCATCTTCGTGTTTGTTCTTCACCGAACTCCCCAGGGAACCTCCTGACGCTGAAACCTCACTGACAAACAAACAGAAGATACAGAAGAGATTTTTTTTAAATGCCGAACATGGAGAACAGAGATTCCTGTGTGTTATATCTTGAGACATACCTGGAGTCTTTGTCGTCCTCTTGCTCTGTGTTGAGGTCTTTGTTGTCTGTGCTGTCTGGCAGGCCGTTTGCTGCTAGTGAGTTGGCCAGAGATAACTTCGGCCTGTTCAGTGGCCGTGGAGTTCCTGGACCGTTCACTTTCCTACAACAAGCAGACACAAAAGAGAAAAGGAGTAAATAAGCAGTATACATAAATCACAATTATAGATAGAATTTATGGATTTTAGGATCAATGACCGAATCTGTTGCCGACACAACCTCTCTGTAAAAGCGGACGTGTTCCCAGGAAGCATCACTCCATTCATTCTGTTGAGGGCATTGCATCCATTTTTCCTACACACACACACACACACACACACACACACACACACACACAGAGAGAGAGAGAGAAAGTGAGCATGACAGTTAATCCATCAGTAAACAACTTCCAAAGCTCCATATTTAGACTTTTTTCCAGTGTTTGACAGCACTTACTCTGAGTTTGGATGAACACAGCTTACCACCATTACATTCTAGATGGAAACAAGAATAGACTAATGAGTCAAGTGTCAAGTTAACAACTTCAAGAGGGAAATATAACCACGCTGATGAGGACTTACCTTTTCCACACCCCGGAGAAACTTCTCTGTTCCTGTGTAGTTCCTCTTTGGTTCTGTGAGCAACTCACACAAGCGCTGGATCGTAAATGGGATCCTGAAATAAGAAAAGCAGAAGTTTAAAAAACGTGCAGCGAGGGGTGTTGACACCTCTGTGCAAAAATGGCCGCCTCAGCCTGACACGCTCCCATTACGACAGCCAGCATCCACAGTGTGAACATTTTTCTCCAATATGAACATATACAAATTTGAAAGATTACTCTAAAACCTCGAATGGAAAAATACACAGATCAAGTTTGGACGGTGGCAAATCTGTTGTAAAACCTCTCAGGTCGTGTAATCAAAGAACAGTGTACAAAACACAAGATCATTTAAAGAGAGGAAAGAGAAAAAACTCCACTCTAACTCACAAACAAGTGTACTGAGTGTTTCTACAGTCCCGACAGCTGCAACAGATTGGGACATCTTCTCTCTAGCTAATCATGTCACATTCATTTCAGAAGATGCTTTCTGCCAGTTAAATAGTTCTGAACCAGGACCTCCAATATGTGGATGAAGTAGCTCATAAAAAAACGAAGTGTGTCAAATTCTGTAGGCAACACCTGTAAATACACATTTAATAAACACGCTACATTGTCTGCTTCTGTGCAGGCTGCATTGTGGATTGTGAACACAATACTGAAGGTGTTAAAAAAAGACATGGTTATTTTCTCCTTTTTAATAAGAGACATCTAGAAAAGCTGTCTCCACTGTTAACCTTTTGGCTGCTCAGTATGAATAAACATACACACAGTGATCACACAGCACTAAAATTCTCCTATTCAGTAATGAGACATGGAAAAAAAGGGTTCCAAATTCCCTGAATGTGACTTTAGTCCTATCAAGTATGATAGCATGTTCATCAATACATGCATCTAGGTGTTGTCCTTGGCAATATAATCGGGAAATTTGATTCTCAATTAGTTATTAAAACCAATCACTTTAATCAAGTGGTACTAAGTATTCCCCACCAAGGGAGAAAAAGTCTCATCTTTGTCAAAAACAAACTGACCCCCCCCCCCCAGAAACAGTAAATATATACAGATCTAATGGATTATCCTGCTCACACAATTACAGACATGATTAACTCACTATGCTTAGATGACAGTATCATATGACTGTAGGAAAATGTGCTACTCCATAACTTATGTTGTAGATTATAAATTTCTTGACAGCCAACTCTTTTCACTTTGCCATAGTGAGCAGTCAGTGATGAGGACAGGACACTAAACTTTGGTGGGAGGGTGGATATGTGCCACTGGTTCCTCCATACTTTCAGTCTGGCCACCACTGTCAGTGTCATACATTAAAACAGACTACTTCAGCTGGGTACCTACCCATTGTATCCCTTCACAATCTTCAGGATTCTCTCCTTCATATCCTCAAATGGAATTGACTCCACGTTGGGATTGGCAGGGCCTCTCTGCTCAGGCGCTGAGGCTCTGAAGTCATCCATCACCTTCTCCAGTTTAAACAGGAAGTAGTTCTTAAATTGAGACCATTGAACCCTAGAAGGAAATGGTACAAACATAAGGTTTAAAACATTAAAGCATTACACATTTCAGATACAGGAAAATGTGGACAAAGGTATACAAAGGTTGGCTGCACATTATGTGATACTATTTCATTCAAGTAGAGACATGGCAACACAGTTACACAAACATAAGTAATAATTTTGTATAAAAATGATTAATGGACAGCACATCTACACAAGCCATGAATACAGTTATCATCAATTTACATCTACAGGAGTTGAAAAATCTGGGTTTGTGTGGTAAGGAAGGGTTTTTATTAGGCATGCAATGTTAACTTACATGGTCTCCCCAGTCTTGGCAATGTGACAGAGAAACTGCTCCAGATGAGGACATGCTTCCTTCTTTGTTTTCTTATCAAAATCTGAGGACATACATATAAAGCCGTTGGTAAATAAACATACATTTACACCACCTAACATCATAATCAGAGATGAAGAGGCTTTGATTGAATGTAACGCTAGCTTAACCCATACTTTTACTAGCCTCGCTGTATGGTACGGATGCCTTGACTACCTGCACTGATTGACTTCTTTAACCAATTAAACGAGGCTTGTGAGTAGGTCTCTGACGACACTTTGGCGGAGGACTATCACGTCTAATTAGCGTGAACTATTTACATAACGTAGCGCTAATCGGCGAGTGGACGCTATCAATCCAGCTAGGTCGCTTGCTAGCTACGACTAGCTTAAGTTTAGCGCTCTGACTAGCATGTTGAAGTAGCATAGCCGGCAAACAGTCGCCGGTGACACCGACCAGTTACTTTATATCAGTCAAAAGTACAGCGAGCAAGTTGTAAACTAATAGGAGCAATGCCCATAACTTCTTAGGTAAATATCATGTAAATCATCATATTTCGGTTAGCTATCTTGTCTGGTTAATACACTGAGCCGACAGCTAGCTAACCATTTCCGTGAAACCACTAGTAATGTTAGCATTAGCTAGCGACGTTAGCTTCTGAGCTATAACCCGTTTATTTTTAAGAATTTAACAATTAAAGAAGCAAACACACAGCACACGGTGTCAATGAGAACACAAACTATCGAAATACACTGGGCTGACCTCTGAGCGCCTCTTGAAGCGAGTCAATTTCCATCACGACGTCGCCCTCCGTCAGTCCAGTGGATGTAAGAAGCAGACTGGCGGCTAGCAGCTGCTGCTAAGCTACAGTGTCACAGACGGAGAGGAGGGAGCATTTTAATATGGCGCCGTGAGGTCACTGCCTGTTCAACACTACACAAGGCACTGGGGAGCAGGAACACATCACGAGGAGGCTCAAATGTTTAGTTATGAAGAATTACTGATATCTAGAACCGTTGCTGTCACTTAAAAATAATATCAAATGGTAATAAATGCTGTTCATGTAGCGCAATTCTTCAGTGGACGAAATGTCACTCTGAGTCAAGAGTTACAGGACCAACGGAATACATGTTAAAAGTCACAAATGTACTAATAAACATGTCAGAAGTTACTATACAGCAAAATGAAAATGACTTAGGTGGGGTGTTTGTTTGAAACTCCATTCAATGGGAAACAACACGGCTAAAATTGTGTTTACCCCAACAAACTGAAAGAAGTACATTACAAGACTTTGCATACTGATGGTTGGGAAGGTTACTTTGGAAATGTAATGTGTTACAGATGACTAGTTACCCTATTTAAAATGTAACTATTTCAATTGCTTAATCAAAGTAATGTAACTTACTATATTTAATTACTTTTTGATTACTTACTGACCTGATTTGTAAGGGAGATCATTTCTTATAAAGCGAAATGTATCTCATTTGAAAATGTATTAATTACTTCATGTAGATTTGGGAATATAAAATAACTATGAAAAATGTTATAAGTCTGGCATGTGTGCTCCAAATAAGCCCACGTCATGATTTATTTACAAAATATATTTTGAAAAATCGAAGCTTAATTTCGAATAATTTAAAACAGCAATATATGTATTCAATAACATGTCCAATATTAAAGAATGAGCACAATCTTAAAGGTCTGACTTCAGATGTAACCCCCTTTGTATTCATCAACATTTTCATAAATAACTAACTTAATTACAAATTTTTCCTCAGTAAATGTAACAGATTGCAGTTATTTTTTATTTTGTAATTAAATTAACTAATTACTCCCCAACACTGAATATAATGTACACCCTACCAACCTATTCCAAAGCAACAGTAGTGGGTATTGATAACAAATATACATTTTGTAAAAAAAAAAAAGACTCAACTAAACATGAACTTCATGAAAGTCAGTATAGCCTACATCAGGATTCTGGAATACATTATTTTTACACTCAAACCAACTATTCAGTTAAGTTGGAAATCAGACTGTATACTACAATACTATAAAACAAAACCAGTAAATCGACGGACTGTTTTTTCATTTAACTAGGAACATTTCACTTCCAGAAATCCAAGTACGCCAGGGTCTCACCTATCATTTGAACTTTTCATGACTGAATTTAAGTATTAATTATTATTATTGCCTATCTTTTCTTTTCTTCTATTTTTTATATTCTATTATTATTATTACTTTTACCCTACGTTCTGTTACCATGTTGAATGTATCCAAAAGCTGAAAGTGAATGTCAGTCATGCCTGTTATGTTACTCTACTTCATTATGGTGACATATTTGAAGTGTTTTCTGTTGCCTCTAAATAAAGAGATGGGAGTAAAAAGACAAAGCACTGGAGAGAGCAGCAGAGACATATGGAATAATTTCCAATATAGAAAAGTAAATAAAAATAAGATCAATACCAATACTTCAATTCACTGATTAGAAGCATGATATACAAATATCAGTACATATAAACATATAATGGACTATTGGACTGGTTAATAGACTGCATATGCGTGCAGCACAATTTCCTTTTTAGAATAAGACATGTTTTTATTGTTGTTGTCAGTAGGTTTGAATTTCAGTGATGTATCATCGCCTGTTATAGCGTATGTTACCTAATACTCTTTATTATCTAAACACTGGTAGAGAAATAAGAAAGTATGATTTGTACCATAGAAGTGAAATGACTACTTTTCTTACTCTAATATTAAAGCCATATGTTCTTGTATTTCTAACAGCTTGCTCTTAAAGTCCACCTTAATTGTTTGCTAACTTTCTGTTCCCAAGACCCCTGCCATTGGATTTGGGCAATGAAACAATTTTTTAAGGCCTATATCTGTCCTTCATACACAGAGCTTCTCCCAATCTTTTACTCAAATCTGAAAATATCTTAAAGACTTGAAATTAAAGAAACCACTCAATAATTAATATACACCTCTGACAAGAATGCATTCATCCATTTGAATTTCTTTCGTGTAGTTCCATCCCCCATAAATTGCCTATATATGTACGGTAAATAAGACCCCATACATTGCATTGTTTTATTTAGAAAGACATATTGACTGTACACACATTTTTCAGTTTCCAGTTTGATTGATACATATAGACCATCACACCACATTCAAAGTAATGTTGCAAAAACATATCGTCCATGTGTTCTCGACAGACCACACATCATATTAGAAACAAAGATACCGACTCAAACACACAAGTCTACACCATTCATTTTCTTCAAATAGTAAACATGGCAGACGTGAATATTTATATGGCACATACTCAGCTGTAGTACTTTGAAATGCCAAGCACTTTTGGTTTGGATTCATTCGGATAGTGTAGCATCTAATGTGAACCACCCAGTCCTCTCTGCTGTAATATAATTCTGAAAGTGCATTTTAAATATCTGGTATGTAACATAAATACCTTATTTAATACTGTCAGTGGCATTTGGCAACTGCAGAACATGCCAAATATTCTCCTCATTCACACAGGCTTCAATTTCAAGTTATTTACTGGTAAAACATTCACATCATTTTCGAGGAGTGGTTTATGAATCTACTACTTCAAGTAGTAAAACTTTCCAAAGTCCAAAGTTGACTTTTTTTTTTTTAAGCTCCCTAAAGGCGGAAAAAGATTAAGTCAAACCATATTTATGAGGAAAAATAAAGAAGGCAAATGCTTTTATGCATCGCTCAGTTGACGAAAATCTGCCTCAAGTGTTGCTTTTAGCCTACACTTGAGCTCAAGAGCTGACAAAAAAATAATGCAGTCTCCCCCCCCCCCCCCCCCCCACTGTAACATTCTTATTCATTTTATCACCGTACATTAAAAAGGCTGTGCACAATGTAAGATGGCATTAAGGCAAAACCTATTCTACAGCATCACTGACCAGCACTGTATGCTTCTCTGTATACATAGAATTATTATTACCATAACCCACCAATAGAGCATCATAATGTTCATATTCTAGGAAGTGGGTGTCATGTGTTGAATACGCTGCAGTTCGATCTTGGAGATGCTGGTTTGACACATAATCCACAGCGAGATGGTCCTCGGTTATTCTCAGATAAAACATGGAGTCTGTTTCTCCGTCTGTTATTTATGCGGTTTGGCGTGTCGGACCACTTTTTCCTCAAACACCTTCTTCATGGTCTTTTCTATCTGCTTGAGGAAGACTTGAGGGATCCGACCACACAGGGTGTTGACCGTATCCAGGAACTTGGTCTGGATCGGATAGAAGAGGGACTGAAACATGTTGTCCTCGAATGGAAACTGCAAAGACATAGACGTGTCAGCTCTGATCCTAAAGCTTTTCCAGTTTGATAGTTTTTGTTTTTTTAATGGAACGTATCAGAGACTAAATGGTATTTATATATTCTGTAGCAAGGGTAGGGGTGGGGGTGGGCTCTGTATTAATCATAAATTACGACTGGGCGAGTCTTTAAGAGGCTTATCTCAGCGGAGCAGAGAGAACTGACTCTGCTGTCGGAGAAAAAAAAACAAATTTCCAAATTTAAAAACTGACCTAGATTGTTTCATGTGAGCAAGAGGAGCTCATTTGTATCACTGAGTAAATACTCATAGCTGCTCTTTTTCTGAGCTGATGGCCTTTAAAGAACATTCTCATTCTTACTAAGAGGAAACAATCAGTTTTTCAGCCAGCGGAAGGTGTATATATGTATATCTCAATTGACAGTGTGAGTGTGTCTGACTGTATTGGAGGCTGATATTGAGCTTTTTTTATCTGACTCTGAGTAAAATAGAGCACAAGTATATTTACCAAAATGTGCATTGTATTCGTTCTTCTATAGATTATAATATATAATATTCCCATAAAGGGTTTACATGAATTTGAGTGGCTAAAATAAATAAATAACTTGTATATGTTTCAATATTTGTACATAATATTCAGCTGCATTCATTGTATCCACATAATATTCACAACTACACTAATAACTTGGCTTTTTTTCTCAATTAGTCGTTATCAAATCAAAGCCAGTTGTATACAAAGTTTAGTTTATTGCTCAAAAAGTAACATAAAATGATTCTTTTGCTAGAGTTGAGTAGCTGGAGGCTTCATTAGCTGTGAGCATAACGAACTTTAATCTTCAACTGAACTCTCAGTTGTCTAATGGCATTATGGGTAATGTATGCGTCAAGTTTTGACAAGGAAGATGACTCTGATTTTGATCCTTTTTTAAAACCTCCATCATGAGAGCAATGCTGGATCAGTGCAGAACTGAAGTCTAACAAAACACCTTTCAACAGAGGGCGCTATACATCAACACCATTGTTCAGTAAGACTCTTAACATCCTTCTGGGATACTCACATCACGTATTGCATCATAGACTACTTTGAAGGCCGGCTGCTTGTCATCATGATACACTCCACGATTGCCATGCAGGATGGAAACACCCTCCTCTTCGGCCCCTTTGCAATTACTCCCATACATGCAGTGATCAGGCCTGTAGTTCCACTGGCAGGGAAAGATGAAGAGACACTCTGGGAAGAAAAACACACACAAGAACACATCATTGCAAAGATATTACACCACACACACATTGTTACTTTAAATGTGATGCCAGGACACAGTGAGCACAGCAGCTTATGAGATTGATAGAATTGATTTCTTTAGGACACTTTGGAAAATCTTGAGAGAGTTTGAACTACATACAACATGTATATCTCGGCATTACAACAAGGACCTTTGCTGTATCTTTCTTACTGGTTTCCTGTCATCTCTTCACTATCACTATCTAACAAATGCATACAAGATAATAAATAAAATAAAAACAGATAATAGTGATTTGAGCTAACAAAAGGTTGCATATATGGAATACTCATCTTTCCTACATGTCTTGTGGTTAATAATAGGTGCTGCTGATGAGGAAACTGCTTAAAACTGCAGCCTGAAGCAGTGGACAGTGATGGCACCATGCAGCCTGACTAATGCTGTTCCCCCTATGGATATATCTGAAGAGAACTGCATATATACTGTTCAAAGAACCATAATATTCCATCCAATTCAATGGAAACTGTTTGGAAAAGAGCAGACACTTAAAGCATATCAGGTAGGTGACTGGATGAACCATGTGATGTGTCTATCACTGCCTAACCTTTACAGTCTGCCAGTTTGTTTGTTTTGCTCCTCCCATTTATTGATTTCTGTGCACCTAAACAATGGAGGGTTAAAAAAAAGCTCTGAAAGCAAGGACACTGCTATATTCATGAGAGAAGCAATCAACCTCCAACTGCTCCAGTGCAGCAGCTGAAGGTAATTATACTGCAGCTGCAAGGTGTGAACGTGCACATCTGTATATATGAACATAAAATGTCAGAAGAAACACTGATGCTCCTACTGTATGTGTTCGCTCATTTGAAACTCTTACAGATATATATTTTACATTGAAATGTGCTCAGGATCTAGTATGGGAAATACAGTACCAAGCTTAAAGTCAAGAATAAACCACAAATGTACTGTGTTTACTCAAAAACAACATGAATCAGAATACCAAATCCATGTGATTCCCTTTAAAACCCCATCAAATCCTGATCTGAAGGGAGATCAAAGTTTTTTCCTGATTCCAGAAGAAGCAAAAAACGAGTCAGAACAACGCAGCGAACCAACTTGAGTATCTCTCTTGAGATGGCAAACAGCTCAGAGCTGCACCGTGTAAAACAAACACTCCACCCGCCTGTTTTTTCAAGCAAACGCCAGCTCTGCCAAAGGCCCTGAGCATTTAATGCCCACATCTGGCCACTGCAGCTGGAGCTCAGTCTGCTGCTGCTGCTGTCTGCCATTGCCTCCAGCCACTGGCTCATGTGTTTACTGATCCACATTCATAATGTTGACTGGGCTAGTGGGAAAAAAAGAGGCAATGTATGTGAACATGTTAATAGTGTGAAACCGCTGTGTTAATTGTGTTTATGCAAATATTTCAAGATGCAGTTTTGTATTGTAATGTTTTCTGTGGACCGTCATTAGAGTGTTCATCATTTGTTTTCAGTGTAATAATTAGAGCCAATGTTTGTTTATGTTTATACTCTGTACATGCATCGGAATTTCTTAACTCCCTAATATCAGTATCAGCCCCAAAAATCCAGTATCAGTCGGGCCCTAGTAGTAGTTATAGTACATTTTATGCTCATTGTGATCTTATATAAATATCCCTGTGAAAAGGACTGTACCGGGGTTGTAGTGGAAGATGATGTTGAGGAGGTCCTGGTCCCCCCAGGTGATGTGGTTCTTGTACTTCTGGTAGAGTGGATGTAGTAGATCCTCCCACGACAGACCGGCGGGGGTCATGCTGTTCTGAAATATCAACAGTGTTCACTTGCAAAACAGCTCGAGAGCAGCCTTTTACCAAAAACACATCAAAGGAGGAGCACATTTGCATTCCAGCTTCTAGTTGCAATCTGTTGCCAGTATTAAGAGCTTGAGCGCAGCTAAATTGACTTCTGAGGGCAGGAGCCTGTGATGGCAGCGTGGTAATCAGAAAGCTTCAATCACAGCCCACTCACAGCACTCAGTCTGTGACTTTCCTCGCAGAAAAAAAAACTCTTCAGAATGCAAAAGGGGAAATCACAGCTCACTTAAACTGTCTACTGATCAGAGTGAATAGGTATGACTAAGTTCTGGCCTTACTTTGAACATTGTGTGACGGATTCTCGTGAGATTCATCAGCATGACACCGGAGTTGACCCCAGTGACCCCGTAGAAAGGGTGCCGTGCAAAGCGGCTGTACCAGCCAATCTTGGGGACCTCGTGCTCTGGGGCCATTGCTGCCAGCTGGGTGCTGTTGAAGGACTTCAGGAGACTCCAGATGTCATCCATGGGCCGCAGGAACAGCACATCAGTGTCCACATACAGCAGCGAGTCCACATCCTTCAGGATGACCTGAGAGCACAATTACAGACAGTATAGTATTTAAGACAACAAACCAACCACTAAAACTCCATTACTCTGTAATATGCAGACATGAAGCTAAATCGATAAATATGTTTGACAGTGTTAACCTAATATCCTAATAAAGTTAGTAGATGGTTCTTCAGTACTTTTTACATTGACATCTCTCTCCCATGCTAGATACTCTTCTTCATTTGCAGAAACATCTTGTTCTCAGACACAGAGTGATTCGCATATTAATCAATCTTGCATTCAGAGGGTAAACAACAAAGGTCAGATCAACTAAATGTTCAAAGTAGGAAACAAATGCTATTCAACAATAAACAAGCACTTCATTTCAGTATTTTGACAAGACTGCAAGTTAGACAGGCTGTACATTAGCAAAGTGCTAATATTACCATGTAAACATGCTGATTTATAGAGAGGTTCACAATTTTTCTTAAAACAAGTCTGGTCTCTGTATGAACAGTGAAAGAGGTTTTCCTGGATGTAATCATTCCTCCTGTTCATGCTGACTATTAAAAGATCCTCTACAAATGTGCTTTCAATGTAAGTGGTAGGGGCCAAAATCCACAGTTTTTCCACAGTCATTTTGTACAAAAATGCCTTTAAAAGTAGATGTGAAGCTTATATGAGGCTTTAGCAGTCTGAGTTAGTCATATAAAGTGGATATCTGCCACATTAATAGTCTCTGTAGCATTACATTCCCTATTTGTGTTTCCCTGTTGAGCTGTGGTGGATGTATAGTAACACAAAGAGGGACTTGGCACTAAAAAGACTGTAACGCTGAAAGATATGTACTTGATTTGACTCATTTGAACAGCTGAAGCTTCATATTAGCTTCAAACTTTTAAATACATTTTTGCACAGAAGGAGGACTGTGGGTTTTGTCCTCCATCACTTACATTGTAAGTACATTATGAAGGGATCTTCTAATGGTAAGTGTGAACAGGAAGAATGATTACAGCTGGAAAATGAACAGTAGCCTATCTTGTCTATCATGTTTATTTTTGCTTTGGACTCATTTAGACCACTGATATTTTAACTCTAGGAAATAACATGTTGATTGGATGATCTGTCTGGATTAGTATTTGTTTAAATTGATTGCAGGAAGGGTGATTGACTACTGGGTGAGCTAGATTGACAAGAGAGAGAGAGAGAGAGAGAGAGAGAGAGAGAGAGAGAGAGAGAGAGAGAGAGAGAGAGAGAGAGAGAGAGAGAGAGAGAGAGAGAGAGAGAGAGAGAGAGAGAGAGAGAGAGAGAGAGAGAGAGAGAGAGAGAGAGCAGTACACTGCCATGTCAATTCATAAGCCTGTCTCAACAGAAACGGTCTATGCTTTAAGGCAATATGGAAACAATCAAGTCAGGTTGGAATTTTAAGCTCTACCTCCTGTCTTGCATGCATTGTTTTCTAGGTTCTTCTAGTCTCAACAGGAAATGCATTGGCAACTATGACATTAGATAGTGACTGCATCTGCATTCTAAACTGCTGATATACACATTTCTACACAGCTGGAAACTGAAATGTTACTATAGCCAACAAAGAACGCTGGGCGAAAGCCTGAATTAAAGAAAAACACGAAAAAAACAATAGACACATTGACTTATTTTTTCTGACTTCTATTATTCTTAATAAACCCCATGCCCATCATGCCCTTGCCACAGGACATGGCATCCATTAGTGGGATACATTACAAAAAACAATGACTAGTTTGATCTGTTTAATAGCAGAATATTTTCTTTAGAGTTTTATGAAACCACTGCTGTCGAGGCTTTGCCATTGTTCAGGCTAACATTAATAACATTCCCTAACACACAAACAAAGGAATGAAAGAGATAAATAAATAATCATATTCCTTACTACATCATTACTGTTGTCAACAAGTCTCTATCTGTATTTCTTATCTCACATCTGTCTGTGATTCTCCCTACAGGAGTAGTCGACTGGGTTGGCTTTTGGATATATGAATCATTTCATCATAGTTGAAAGTTGCCGTGAGATCTGAAATGTTAACAGACAGGACGAGTTGAGGTGATTGGTGAGCAAATAAGCTCCAACTGGCAGTTTTTACTCTCCAAACGTTGGAGACGCACTTTATACACAATGTCATTAGTAGAAAGATCACTGCTTTTAGAGAGAAATGAACATGAGAGAAGACGTCCTCATTGTCCATCACATCAGTAAGACTTTTAAAAGCCCTCTTCCTCACAGCGTGCTAGAGAAACACTGAAAGCTACAACTCTGTCAGGCTGATGTGGAAAAGCTTTCCTGCATCATTTAGACTTTCTGGCATGTCAGTGGAGTCATTGTGGAACCTGGCACTGAGTTCATTAAGCAGGCAGTCTATTAGTTGGTTTATTATAGCTCGCAAGTCATTGTCACTGACCCTTGTAGATTTTCCCCGTGAGGCAGTAACTATGCTTTCCTCAAATCGACTTGGTGAGCAGGAGGGCAAAGATATAACCCAGCTGTCGCTATTATTATACCCCATAATATTATTCGTCATTGCCAGCCTCTTCAGGAATTCTCTGTTACAGCTGTCACTGCGGATGTCTGTCAGTTACCATTTTCAATCAAATCCACTGTCGTCTGGACTGTCAGCCTTTGGTTGCATAGTCTGATTTGTTGAACAGTGCTTTTTAGAGTACAAGGAGAAAGATGAATGTCTTTGTTCGCATCCGTTGTAATAACGACTGTGCAATTTGACTCTGACCTTCCTTATCAGCATTTTCTGACAGTACTTCAATGATTATTCCTCAATGCTGTCGATCTGGAACTCCATCTTGTATCAAATCCTCGCTCCGGTTCCAGCGGTCTCTGATAGGGAAACATTTCTGCTGTTGACTGCCACACATGAAGGTGTGCAAGGAGTTAACGGTGTCGAAAAAAGTTGACGCGTCAGCTGATGTCTGTGCCACAGCTGCCAGGACTAGAATCAGTCTACGAGAGCGACAATGCCTGTAGATTGCATTTTGAAAGGTGCTCCTCAGGATGGCTTACGTCCAGCCATAACAGACACACCATCAAATCCGAATCACACAAGTTTGGGTCCAATTCAAAAAGTGCCACAACTTCAATTATTTTTTTGGCAATGGTCTTAGCTGTCATCTCCTCTGTATCCAAGAGGCTGATTGCTCTTTCCCTCACAAATCCCATGTACGGCTCTTTTAAATGAACAGCTAGCGACTCCTTTTTTGATATGTCCTCACATTTGTCAGCAAATACTGCATAGAAAGTTCTTTCTGATCCATGCAGCTCTTTTTTTATGCATCTTGGCAGCCGAGTGGATGCAGCATTTAATAAGCCACTTTGGATATAATGGCTAAGCATTTTTGCATTACTATACTTTACTATAGTCTTTGTTGTATATCTCTATTATTTCTGCAAGGACAGATTTTTTTTTTGCTTACCATCCAACAACAACATCCATTCACTGGCTTAACAGGCCTGTCCCAATGTAAAATGGCCTGTTATGATTGGTCCAGACATCACACCTTTAATCTTTTTGTAAGGTAAACAGTTTTTTGTATTTTTTTGTATATTTAAATGTTCATTTTAATAATTAAAAATATTAGCTAAGTCATTTAGGATGGCTCAGTTGTACAAGGTCTGTTAGGCCCACCTACAACGCTGCACTTTCATCCTGGAATTATTTTAGCTTTTACTCAAAAAGATATGATTAAACGTTAGTATCCATTGCGTGGGATAAAAGCATTTTCTTGATAAAAGAGGCCAGAAGAGATTCATAAGATTTGTTCAAGTTATGAGGCAGGATACAAATGACAGTGGTGATCTGTAGAAGGGCATCTTAGCATTCACTTATCATCTAACACTAACGTTGTGGGCTGCAGCAGTACAAGAAAAATGAGAGTTCCATTGTCCGCTAAGAACAGTAAGATGAGTTTCAGATGAGACAATTACTTTCAGTATCTACTGATGAATTATGCCATCAGTGGATGGCAGAAAATTTACAGGAGCGACTATTGGATGAAGTAAGATCAGGGTTTTGCTCCTCACTACCATAGACATGACTTTCAGAGGTGAGAAACTGCTTTATACAGCTTTGGTGACTTTCCAGTATACAGTATAAGGACATAGAGCTTTATAGATTACCTCACATTTTAGCACAGGCTGGTACAGTGTCAGTGTCTTCATACCTGTCACAATATGTCATTTTGGAAATGCAACAGAGAAAGACACAGGTTCAAGCTGTCTTCATGACAGAGCTGCAACACAGCTAACTGGGATATGATGTGAAGTCGGGGCCAATAAAGACTGAGCCACTAAGAGACAACTGCTCGAGCTGAGTGGTCGTATTTGTGCTCTAGTTGCTCCAAACTGCCAAAAGAAACAGTCACTGCTGCAGTGTGTTTTACTTTTTGTTGGATTGAGTTGTTGACAGCAGCGAGGAGTGGTGTGTGAGTACTAGTGGTGTGTGTGTGTGTGTGTGTGTGTGTGTGTGTGTGTGTGTGTGTGCGCACATGGCAAAAGCAGCAACCAACCCCAGCAAGAGCGGCGCAGCGGACCACTGACTGTTTCAACAACCTAATTTTATGTGTGTTTCCACAGTTATGCAGTAATGGGCATTACACTTTTATAAACCACAAAAACCAGACAGGATGTCCACATAATTAGCATCAAACTTTTCTCTTAAAGCCGGTATCCGTAATTACCTTAAATTATTCTCAGATGTATATATGTAATATGCGGTGAGTATCGCAAAACCCACAAAAATAAGGAACCAAATAGCTTAAATGTTCTCAATTAAACTGTTTGGAAAGCGATTAACCAAAATTAGGTTTGTTCGTACCGCCTTTATTCTGCGGCCGGCACAGGAATGTATGCAAGAACCATGACATTAAGGTTCAAAACAGTATGGTTGAAAAATCCTGTGGTTTCTGTTCAAAACTGTAACCTACAGGCATTTTTAGACCATAATGTTAACTTTTAAGAACCTGTCAGGCTTTGGTGATCAATTCTGCATTGTTTTTTTTTTTTTACTGTGGTTAAAGTAATTGAAAGGGTGATTCCTGCTTAAGACACCGGAACAAACAGTCATTTTTATGTGCTGCTATAGGCGGGAACATCAAGTGGGAGGCAACATGGATTTTCTTTCATGTTAAACGTAATGACTTTTAACGTCAGTATCATGAAATAATGAAGGGGCTCTGCTGTAGTAAGATGACAAATGGAGCTCAGAGTGACAGAGACTGTCTATAGATGAGCTCAGTGCAGGATGTGTCCTTCAGGACAGATCGGCTGCTGGCCCCCCCCCCCCCCCCCCCGCTCTCTTTCTCTCTCTATCTCTACTGTCAAACCAGCCTGCTGCTTAATTCTTTAATAATAAGAAGACAGGGAGTCACAGCTGAAGAATCTGGCAGAGAACAGAGAACAGACAGAGCTTTTTTTTTCTTTATAAGTAAGGAGAAAATAAAATACAGCTGGCTCTCTCACTACTTGAAAAATAAAAATGGCTCACTGCTGGAAATGTTTCATGATACAGAAATACCTACATTACTGCTTAATCAGTAGTATACTCACCAACGCTGTGCACACAATGTACAGTTTGCACGGAAATGAAACTAAATACATAACCAGAATATGTTGAAACACATGTCCTGCGTTATTGTGGTATTGTAAAATGAGCTGTTGTAGCGTCTACAACAGCTCAGATTTAGTGTCATCACCTCAGCAGTTAGTTTCCCAGAGCTGGTGTAATACAGTGAAAAATATTATTCCCCCGGGGGACCAACAATGCGCATACAGGTCTGACCCTAGTCTTGAGTTGACTTCTGCTGCTTCCAAAGCAGAGCTTGGTGTAAAAGTAGAGCAACTTTCAGATAAAAGACAGACAAAGATTCACATCTGGAGACAAAGCTAGTTAAACAGAATGCAACAATATTTAACTAGGTGTTTTCCTAATACAGAGGATACTAAATGTGTATTGATTGGCTTGCAGCAGGAGAAAAACACTTATGGATCTGTCTAACCTGCAATATGTTCATTAGATGGTCAGAAAGCAGGCTGCTATTTCAAGCAGAAATCAATAGACAGGCACAGTCTTTTCACTTGATGAAATTACTGGATTCCGTCTCTAGAGACTGCTTATTTGTTAAGTAAATGCAGCAGAAAAGGTGTGAAATCATCAGCAACCGCACAAGTAATTAATTACAAGCATGCACTGGAATAAAATAAAGGGTAGGGAAATGCTGTTTAAGTAGAAATGAAATGGATTAATGTTTTTTTTTTTCTTCTTAACAATGCTTAATGGCATTATGCACGGTGAGGATATGAATGGAGATAAGTGCGGCGGCCTTACCGGGAGGAAGAGTCTCTGAGCAGCGCAGGGTTTGAAGAGCTTCTTCCACTCGTCAGCGTTCCCCACGGAGAAGGTGATGGGGTAGAGGCTGTACTTGAACTTGGCTAAGATGGAGCGGGGCCACTTGTTCAGCTGGAAAGAAAAGCAAAACGTCGTTACTTCACACATCACATTTCATTCGGAGGAAGTGTCTAAAACGGACTGAGTGAGTGAGTAAGAGCCAGGATAAACAATCATTATTCTGAAAGCTAATCGCTCTCTTTCCCTCTCTCTTTTTTCACAGACTTATAAGCATGAAATGTCTCATAAAGAAGGCCATTTTAAACAATGAAGTCATGTCTCGTGGTGGGTCGCATGCAGCTGCCAGCTGTTGTTTTATTATAAAGCTATAGTCTAAACAAGTTGAAGGCAGCGTGTTGAAGTGACCTGCGAGGTGCTGAATCCCTCTGTAATCATGGGGTTTAATAGTTTGGCCCTGAGAAAAGTCAGAGCGCCACAAGCAATTGGTGAGATTTATGCTGACGAGGATAAACAGATTGCGGCCAACCTTTCAACCATTTCTCAACATACGCACATCGTGTTTCTTTACACTGCGGCTAGACATAAGCTCCTTGCTGTACACACTCAGGCACATGTGCTGCGTTACCTAAGCCTCGACTACCACCGCTCCCCGTCTTCTACAAGGGGGATTTTTCGACACATGGGAATGATTCACCGCACACAGCCCACATGAAGGCAGGAGCGCAGGTTTAGAGGTTTAGATCTAAAGTTGTTCAAGGTGCTTTAGGTGCTGTTTAAGGCCCATTAATTAAAGCGATGTTAATAGACTGTTAGTTAGAGTATCAATGGGAAATCAAAAACATGCAAAGCACCTCTGTAAAAGGTGACTTTGAAGTGATACACGGCCTTGGAAGCACAGCAGGGGTGTCTTGGTGATATATTACGCCCCAGTCTTGAGATAAAAGTCCTGAGATAAAAGGGTTATACGTCTGTACTAGAGTGAGCCAGGGAGGCAGAGTTAAAACTACTCTGATCTTGATGTCATCTGTTACACAGCGAGGGGGGAATGTTTAGCAGCCGCTGCATTAAATCAGAAGCTTTTAAAATAAGATCCAGTGAAGATCAGCATGGAGAAAATAAACTGATAAGACAAGTTGTTTTTTTAGCCAAGGTTTCTGTTTCTGTAAAAATGCCACATGTGCATTTACATTTGGGCATCTTACCCTTTCTTTAAACTGCGGGGCCAAAGGGTCCTCTGCAAAAATGTGAAACTTGATCTTCTTGAGGCTGAACAAGAGGGCCGATTTGACCAGGGTGAGAGTCTCGTCCAGACGATTCCCACAGGCCACCACGGCCAGGTGCATGACTTCCTCCGCCCTTATGCGTTTGGTCACAGGTCGGCCTACATTACTCCGCGATTTACTAGAAAAAAAGACAGAAGACAGGCATGAAAAATGCACCACAGTCTACAGGCGCAATATATTACAATTAGGACAGGGAGATAAAAAATAGACTCTTTAATCAAACAAATTATGTGCATTTTTTCCCCCCCTCCCGACAGTGTTTTTTGTTCTAAATGGGCCAAGGCCATGTGTGTGTGTGTGTGTGTGTGTGTGTGTGTGTGTGTGTGGGGGGGGGGGGGGGGGGGGGGGGGGGGGGGAGTGGAGGCGGTGTGGATGTGCTGACAATCCCTGATTTCACAAACCTTGCTTCCCTCACTCATCGCTTGTAAATTGGGCTGTGTTTGCAGTGTTTGTGAAGAGCAATTTATCCTCTGCAACAGATGTACTGGACTTTACTGCAGTCAAAACATACATAGAAAATGAGCTGCTGAAAGAATGAATGTTATTTAAAACTTCCACATTGAGTTTGACCAGCATGTCATTTTGAAGTTTGATAGCTACTAGATTATATTAACATGCATAACTATGACCATTTAATACAAAAAAAGGCAATTATATAGCACTTCAACAGTTCCCCCTATACATGACTCAATTTTACTGACGCGGTGGAGAAGCCTCTTAAAACATGCACTTGAACACCGTGGGATACTAAAATGCTTCACTGAAAATAAAGATAGTTATTACCCTCTTGAATTATATTCCCCTTAAATTCCCACTTTAAAAATAACAATTTAAATAAACATTTGTTTCACTGTGTTGAAACACTGTACTTATCCGCTTCACTGCAGATAACATTCAAACCCAAGACACCATTTTATCATCATTCCATCAAATAAAAAATGTGTTGTGCGTCGCTCATACACAGTTCTCTGTAATTCAGCCTTACATATTAGAATGATGTAACAGCTGACAATTTCAAGTGGATGAAATGCTTATCGTATAGTTGCAGAAACAAAAAGGGAGGAAATAGGGCTGTTGTCTGTTGTGGGTGGGGTTGAAGTCTGAGGACAGAAATAGGATCAACAAGCGAATAAAAAAGGCAAAATCCATCGTTGGTTTGCCTCCTTACTCACTAAAGATGGTCATGGAGCATCCTGCACAATTAGGACCACCTATTGTACAGTGTTTTTAGTAAGCTGAAGAGAGATTTAGTGCCAGACTAATGCTGCCAAGGTGCTCTTCAGAAAGATTTAGCAGGTCCTTTATATCTTGTGCAGTGAGGTTTTTTAATGAACATTGTTGTTGACTGCTGAATGTTGTGGATTGTTTGATTGATGTTGATGTGGTGCCTTGCACTTATCTTGTACTGCCTGAGTCTGTATGTTTCCTTGTTGTATGATGGCTGTCTTTGTGTGAAGGTGACACTCCATTTTCCTCCTAGGGGATTAATAAAGTACCTCTTATCTTATCTAACAATTTGAGGAAAATATGGTGATATTGTGATTCTTTGGACTAATGTTTTGCGACTGCAATTTAATTTGTCGTTATTTTCTAAAAATGCAATTCCAGGTCTGTATTGGTCTATATAGTAGTAAACAAGATAAGCTTGTTAGTGTTATCTATTCAATGCTGTTTCCACATGAAAATAATCAAATACAAATGATGCAGTTTCGTGTTACTAATTGGGTGTTTACCCCAAAACATCTTTAATTTCTAAGTAAATTAGGCCATTTTTTTAAATGACACATTTAGCTCCCATTTTAAAAAGGTATTATACTTGTAATGCAAGTTTGCTTCACTCGATTAAAAAACAGCATTTTAAAGTGACATTATATTTACTGATAAAGCTACATAGTTGTTGTCCCTTAAGGATAATTAAGACAAACAGCTGGTCAGTCACATCTGACACTGATAAGAACCCTGGGTAAGATACTGTTGACAGTACTTAAGTGTATCAGCTTGAGTTAACGTTAGCTTGCGTTAACTGACAGACCAGCTGCTATCGCCCCAACTCTAGCGTGACACGATTTGGAGATTTTAAAGTAATAAGCTGAAAATGTTATGATGTACTTAAAAGTTTAATAGTAGGATACCAACTACAGCTCCCTATCTACCAGCTGTCGGGTCATTTACTGAATACTCAGAAGCTACGAAGCTAGCTACTAGCTAACGTTAAAAGAATGTCATATGATACCTTAAGTTGTTTATCTAATGATACAGAACACCTTGACACTCTGTTGCTCTTTGATAGACGAAAAAAAACAGTCCACTATGATTTTGCACATCACATGAAATGACTTAGTCATTATTTTTGGTGAAATATGTGGTTGCAGAATAATGCTTTTACCTATTTTAGCTTAGGAAGGAAGACACTGTTGATAATGTGAGTTACAGCCTAATTGAAATTGCGGCATGTCCCACTTTGAAAATTGGACTCAAATTGCACTTTTGATTTTGAAAAGTAAGTACTCATTTATCCCAAATGAAACACTTTAATTTGGGAATTTTTTTTGAAGAAAAAAGAAAATACATCTAGTAGAATAGTTGTATAAATGTTAATAGTTGTATAAATATTAAAGTGAAATGCATCGTATTCTTTAAACATAGATTTGGTGATATCATCAGAGCTGCAACAAATGATTATTTTCATCATCAATGAATCTGTTATTTTCTTAATTAATCAATTAGTAGTTTGGTCCATAAAATGTCAGAAGGTGGTGAAAAATGTTTCTCAAAGCCATCAAATATATCAAATATCCTTCCACAATCCAAAAATATTCAGTTTACTGCTATAGAGGACTAAAGAAACCCATATATATATATTCACATTTTAGAAGCTGGAATCAAAGAATTTTGACTTTTATTCTTTAAGAAATTACTTGAAATGATGAGTTAATGATAAAAAAAAGTGGGGGTTGTAATAGTTGGCAAGTAATTCATTAATCCACTAATCTTTGCAGCTCGAGATATCATGGGCAAATATATCTGTTAAATGCAACCAGCAACCAGTCCCAGAGCACAGCATCACACGTAGGCTCTCTGTCTCGCCACACTTGTCAACATGTCACTGTTGAACAGTAATGATGCGTCACTTCACGAGCACATCCGCAACACCAAAATTCATTTTTGGAATTTGAGAATCAAAACAGAAGGAACAAGCCAAGCAGATCACCATATTCATCCTCCTGTCAGATAAACAAGGTGCAGCAAGGTCGAGGATTTCTCCGAAAGACACGACGTCCGTGCCTTCGAGTACCGTTCAACGCTGCCTCCCAGCTCTACCACACACACACTGAACCGCTTCTTCTTTTCTGTAGCTCTGTGAGTTCCCACTAGACTTTGTTCTTCCATGC
This sequence comes from Scomber scombrus, assembly GCF_963691925.1. Classification (NCBI taxonomy): domain Eukaryota; kingdom Metazoa; phylum Chordata; class Actinopteri; order Scombriformes; family Scombridae; genus Scomber; species Scomber scombrus. Next base: position 7,344,312 of record NC_084972.1, read on the forward strand.
TCAAAAGGCAAGGAGGTCTTTTATCTGATATAAAAATGTGCTCTCTCTGCAGAACAAGCTCTGCTGCTGAGTTAAAACACACTCATCAATTCAGAGTATCTCCCACTACGATAGGGAAACATTTGTACAATGGTGGAGCCTGAGGCGAAGGCCAACATCATCTGCCTCTCCTCCAATCACACATATAATGCTGAATCGGGCTGATTGTAACATCAGCATAACGTAAACGTTGTCATAGCTGTAGGGAAAGAAGACTGGCACACACCAGAAAAAAAGAACAGAACCTTTTGTTTCAGGGTGCAACGTTTTATGGGGAGAAGAGTGGAAGGCAAATGGTGTAACGTCTAAAAGACTGCGCAGTACCAGAAAGGCATGGATTTCCTCTGAGCCCGGAGGAAGCAAAGAGTCTACCATGAAACGGATGGGAAGACAGAAGAGTGAAATTTGACAGGTGGGTTGCAGGGCAGTCTCAAAGCGTGACACTTCGTTTTCCGCATGGCTGAGGGACAATGATGAACCGCAGATTAGAAAGAATGAGAAGGTGCTGCGAAATTTATCTGCCACACTTCAAAGGCTGATGCTCTGTCAAGGTTGTTGAACACATATTCCCATACACCCTCCCCCCACCAGAAAATGCAATCCATATCTCCTACACATGTGTAATTACATTGCACTTAGTCATGCAAAGTAAAAGGATTTCTGTGAGAGAAGAGAACAAAAAAAATTGGGAGGACAAAACAAAAAAATACATTTCTTTGTACCATAAAGAGCGGGCTGCACACATGATGTTTTGTGTCATGGCAGCGTTCCCCACATCTGGAAGCAGTCAAAAAAGCGCAGAAGAGGTACAAAAGGATTGAATTAATTACTGGCTGCAGAGTGAGCATAAGAGAAGCCCTCTGCCTACAAAGCGCCACAGCCAATGCTTTCAAATTATGTTGAGAGGGGGAAAAAAGCAGCACCTTTAAAGATAGTCAGAGTAAAAGAAAAATGTACACGTACAGAATAAGGATCCAGAGTTACACCAATGAACACCTTTAAGGTATTTAAATAACTGTATAAAAGGGCCATTTATTGGACTTGTATCAAACATGTTAATTGGGTTTGAAAGTGGGTAACAAAGCCTTTATAATGACCATCATTCCTCTTTTTTCATGGGGTGGAAACAGTATTAAACTTTTCAAAAACAGGCAAACCATGTCCAACCATTTCAGAATGAAAACAACCAATAGTTGCTCAGACTGATTAAATGGATTCATGGCTTGCTCTGTATTCAACTGTCGCCAGGACATGTAGCAAAGTAGAAGAAATTCAGAAAATTCATTCAGAAACAAACATCATTTGTGATTGGCTGTGGCCACAGCCAGCTGACTCTGGCTTTTTATGAGAACCAGATTATCTCTTTCCATTGCAGTCATCTCATGGGATGATTTGTAATCACCAGGATGCCTAGCTGAGTGGACTGAACCAAATATGCTACGTGTCGGTCCACTTTATTCACCCAAGATGTGCAGACTAAAAATGACATAATGTTATATGCAAATGATAAATTACTTTTATGCCACTGAAATACGACCACACAAAAAAAAATCAAGCCTGTGGCTATTGTGAGAATGCATACTGGTGTGAACATGTTTCTACTCTCCAGAAAACCAACACTCCCCTGATCAACACTTTCTGGCTAACTTACCTACAAATGACTGGTGTTACATGATGCACATTACACACAAAGCAACAGGTCTTAAGTAACAGCAACATTGGACAAAAAGAGTTAGATCAGATGTGCTGATTTGGGTACATTTAAAAATCAAGTGCTTTCTAACACAGGGCTTAAGCCTCAGTATGTTCCCGGTCTGTTGTGACTGCTCTGTATAAATGCAGTTGTACAGTGATTATTGTACCATGCTATGAATGTTCTGCACCGTTAAACTCTTGCTCAACACTAAAAAAAAAAAAAAGACTGAAATTCAAATGAAGTAAAGCATCATCAGCACCAAGAGATTTATGGTCAAAAAACCTTTAAATCAACCAAAGCTGCAACAAATAACGATTATTTAATCTATAAAATACAAGATGGTTATTTAAAAAAAAGCAAATAACAATGTCACCAGGTTCAAGGTATGTGGCATCTTCAAATTGCTTGTTTTTCTTTTTTTATCCAGCAGTTTAAAACCAAACATATTAAATTGACAATTGCAGGAAGGCAGCAGATCGTCACATTGTAGTCTCTAAAATCCTGCTCTTTAGAAAAAGTTGTATTCTCTCCAATCCAAGTCTTTCTATCTCTCTAGCTTCTCCTTCCACACCCTCCGTGACTCACTAAGCAGTAATTCTAAAAAAGAGTTAGCCAAGCTAACGGACAGATATAACTGGCCCTGATGAAGCTCACTCAGGCACTCTCTCCAAAACACGTCAGGCTACACAGGCAAGCAGGGAGATTTCAAAGCACTCCTATCAGAGAGGGTGCTTATGCGAGATGACGTTTTTATAGCTATGCATAATGCCAATATGAAAGACAGCGAGGAATGCTGCTTAACCATATGTGAAGGTCAAGGGATTTGTTTCAAAACAAATTATCAACGCCAATCTAATCCTGTAGATACATGCTTTAATACAGTGTTAACACACAGACTGAGAGATTACCTCAATAATATTCTGTCTGAAACATGTACTGAAGGGGATAAAAGAGATGACTAACAAGAAAACATAAGTCATATTAACATAAACTGCTGATAGGTTTGATCCATCTATAAATTGTTTAAAATGCCTAGAATAAAAGATGATAAATGCCCATCAAAATTTCCGTACGAAAAAAGAATTACTTGTCAGATCAACAAACTAAAATCCGAAGATATTCAGGATATAAAACAGAGGAAAGCCACAAATCCTCACATCTGAGGAGCTGGAGGCAGCAACTGCTTGGCATTTATGCTTAATAAATAATGATTAATGGATTATCAAAATTGCTGTAGATTAATCTTCTGATGCTCCCTTGACTGACGAATCGTCTAATTGACGATTAGAGACATGTTATGGAATGTTCTATGATAATAATAATGGGATGGTGTGTAGGGGGAGGTGTGGGATAGGGGGGGCAGCTGGAGCTCGTCTCTCTATTTTGGGCCACAGGAAGTAGTGTGATGTGTCAAGAGGAAATGATATGATTAGGAAAAACAGGGATGTTTGTCTATTAAGAACGCAGCACAGGAAATATGTCCGCTCAGATTAACGGATGAGTGTAGTGTAAATCTGTGGAGATAAAAAACATAAGGCCACACACCTACATAATGGTGTGTGGATTTATAAAAGGTGACAATAGACAACCCTGGCACATTTAAGTCAATTACTTATCCCTTCATTTATACATATATCCCTGCTATTCCTTAATCCACACTAACACAGTATACTTTCCACAAGTAGAGTGTGTTTAATGCCTGAAAACTATTGTTCGGATTCCTCTGGCTGTCCAACCGAAGAACCATCCAATTAGTGAACGAAATTAAATTTTCGGGCAGAAGCTCAGTGTTTCCTCTAATCGCAACAGTCAGTCTTGAGTGTTTTCCAAACCTGTTAGTGTTTCTTTACGGCCACCAGTGACCTCTTCCACCCCATCTCCCTTATCAGTGCCGAGCACACATGGAGGAGTGTGGTTTGTGGGAGGACGCAAAAGTCCTTTTCTCAATGTAACGCCTTGATGGCTTTTATCTACCCAACAGTGTCCCCAACCTTCAGTCTGGCTTTAGTACAGAATACACATTGGCAAAGCGGGCAAAGCTAAGTATCTCCGCAACCACACCATGGATATTACTGCTTCCACTGGCGTTCAATCGTAGGGGTGGAGGAAACGAAAGGGATGCGTGAGGCCGAAATTAGAAAACTGGAAGACAAAATAAAAAATGCTTTCATCCTCGAACAGAAATAGCGACTCTGTCTTTTGTCTGCAATCGCCAGGGTGCGGCGTTGTTTCAAGTCTTCTCTTATAAACCCGATCCAGAGAGGAGAATCACACCTGACAGGCCTCATACTCCCACATTAGTTTTTGGCAGACTTTGACAAGAGACGATCAACAGGATGGGTTTCCGTTTTTCGGTATCCCAACAGTGTCAAACTATTTAACAGGTAACCTAAACCTGTCCTCACTGATTGCAATCTACGGCCTTGAAGGTGACCTTTAGCCCTGCAAAGAATAGCAGAGGATTGAAGAAGTGGGCCTAAAACAACAAAGGGTCAATAATCTAGATTTAGAGGTCAGGTAATGCTTTATCATTCTGTTATGTGCTATTGTTTGATGTCCTCTCTGCAAATGCTGGCAACCTTTCCATCTAATCACGTTAGTCATGCTTCCTACTCACATTTCAACCAGATATTTGAGCAACCTCTGATTGCAACACCGTGATTCACCCTATCCAACAACAGACAAATAATGGACATCAAATGCAGCCAAGCAGATGCCCGTTTGCATGCTGAAGTGTCCCTTGACAGATCAGGCTATTGTGAAGCCAGCGTCCTTGAGCACAATATAAGCTGGTTGTTGTTTTTTTGATGGCACGTCTGCTTCAAAGCGTGATTAAAACGCTGACACACTCTTTAACTCCCAAACGATAGGAAAAGGTGAGAATCAGCAGCACCAAGTAGTTAACGATGCTGTTGTTGTGCGCACAGATGGAAACAGGCGTGGAAAGAGAGAGGGGTAAAAAAGGGGGCTGCAAAAAATCGACAGCGGCGACAGAAACAAACTCCCCTCACCTCTTTGCATTCACGCTGGCCCCTCTACTGATCGGTTTCCCCTCTTTCCGTCCCTTGAGAGGAGGCTCCTCCGGACGCACGGCGACTCCGGCTGGTGGTTTCCTCGCAAACTTTGCTGCAACATTGCGTCCGAGCTCAGAGGACGACGGGGAAGAGTTGCTGTCCTCCTCCTCCTCCTCCTGTACAACTTCTTTCAACAGCGGATCGTCCGCGGCGTTGCCCCCCAAAAAGTACAAAAGTAGGAAAACTCCGAAACACACGGCGATCACAACTACTTTGCAGTGGATCCGCATGGTGACGAGAGCGACTTGTTGGAAAGGGTGGAAAGGGCAGACGGGACTCCTCTCATGTCTGCGAGTGACGGAGAGCAGCCCGAGTTGACATTTTGTTACTGCTCCCCGCTCGCATTTCTCTGCAGATGATGATGGAGAGCAGAGAGGAGCTCCTCAGCGTCCATGGAGGATTACACAGCGCAGGCGGGGCTTCTCCTGCCTTACCGTAATCATGGGAGTAACGCCGCGTTAATTTATTGTAATAAACATGTAGCCTAAGGATAAAAATGTGTCTGTGGTAATAGAGGTACTGTATGTATAAAAGTGTGTATTCTCTGTTTTATTGGTGCTATGGCAAACATTATTAACCCTCAAACACGCAGGAGTGAAAATTAGATGTGAAAAATAATTTGATGTTACTACTTACCTCATTTGCAACTAAGTAAAACATCATGGTAAAACACTTAATGATTTGTTTAATGAAGAAAAGTGATATATTCTTGTTTTCCCTGGTCATTAATATCACACATACTAGTTTCTAAACTGATTTGATCATTTTTATCAAAGTATAGGCCCACCACAAGCTTCAATTCTACCAATCCAGTTCTACCTATTCCATTTTTCAACTAATTCTAAAAAGGACAAGACATGTACAATTGAACAACCACCTTGACCACTTTAAGCCATTGACTAGCTTCAAGCATTTGAACATATGGGCAAAGGTACACCGGCCCCTGCCTATCCCCAATATATTGATGCTCAATGCTATGACCAACATGTTTGCACGCAATGTACCACCTGACCAATAAAAAAGCAAATTATGCTCCTAATGGGCATTAAAGACTGTGTATCTCCTGGTGCACGTTGCCTGTTTAAGGGTTAAATGTGAAGAATGCAACTGTAATTTATGGATGTTTTAATTAAATATGGGTCAAACACTCAACTAAAATGTATATCAGCTGCATACAAATGTTCATAAGAAGAAATATTTACATTTTTGTATATTCTGGGCCAAATCAGGAGAAGTCAGTATTTAGTTTTTTTTTTACTGCTCTTAAATGTCAAAGTGGGTCAAATTTGACCTTGAACAGTATGTAAGGTTTAAGAAAAAAAGTAGCAATACTGCAATGCATTGACAGATTTAGGTAAATTGTCACCTTTCTTGTTGTACTTGTAACAACTTAGTTATTTATGTTTTTGTTTAGCTTTTGTATGTATTTGTCTGTATTTCTTTACTCTAAGTTTTTATGTTGTATGTCTCACCACAGGAGGGCCACCAACAAGCCTGTATAGGTTTTAATGGCTCCTCCTGCACATTTCTTTTTTTAGTTATTGTTGTTTTTATTTTGTATTACTTTTCTTGTATTATGAATTTTTTTCTTGTGAGATAAATAAAAATAATCATTATGAGAGGACTGCAAAACTGTAGAGTTTGATTTCTTTTATTTCAGCAGATCCTTTGGGAAGCCTGATGGGACGAATACTTCCTTTGAAAGCACCACAACAACCTTTTTCTTGTCTTTTCAAAGTTAATGTTTGGGGTTTTATTTTAGTTTTTCAGAAGTACTGTTTGCCCTTTCATACTTTCATTATTCACAGTGCCATTAAAAGTCTTCATTGTTTTGGCATGTGTATCACTAAAACACATGTCAAAAGACATGATAAGGGGTTTAAAGTGAGACTGTGAACATTTTTTACTGAACAGCAGCCATTGTGGCCACAGGTGACAATACGGGTAAATGCTAAAACCTACGAGTAGAACAGTAAAGAAGAGTTATGAGGTCAGTAAACTGACTCTGTGGTGTTCATTATACAGTAATATAAGTTTAATTTTACCACAACAAATAAAAGTGTAGCTACAAAGCCTCCGATGGTATTGAATTGAGTAAGGGTTTTACTCCCTATAGCTCAAATTTCATTTTTAAAGAGAGTCTGTGCTATTTCAAATTTTACATAGTCTTGCTTTAAGGTAGGTCCTGTTTTATTACCTCACCTTGAAGCTAATTTTTGAAGTTCCACGTGTCAAAAAGTTGTAAGAACTTAATCATTTAAGTTTCATGCTGATGAATATTCTTGAATTAATGTGTACCTTGACATAACAAAACTGAGGCCCAGAAATAATAATTAGATTAGACAAAAATTAAATAAAATATATTGTTACTTGATTAATCATTGAAGTAACTTTTTTAAAGCATTAATCCTAAAAGTTCCTTGATCTTCAGCTTCTCAATTTTCATAATTTCATCATCAAAATCATGTGCAGCATTTCTCTGTCTCATGTCATTCAAAACTGAATAGACTTTTGGTTTGGACTGTTGGCTGGGCAACAAGACATTTGAAGACATAACTAGACGTGCTGGGAAATAGCAATGGCTCCATAGCTGCGGCTCCATGTCATGTGATATCATAAAACTTGACATACACTGTCATATGCTGCAATTTGTACTGTCCATAAACGTGTCATTCAGGAAAGTGAATTTTCTCAGAACATTTTTACTGCCCGTTTACACGTCACACTACGGTAAAACATGGACGCTACATCAAAGTGCTGCTTGTGAGGCTTGTTGGGGGTAACTCTGTGTGTTTCTGGTTTCTGGTGAGTATTTATTCATGTTTATAAAATTTGAAATGAACTGTATGTCAGGCACTGTGACGGAAGTGGCTTAAACTGTTCACTTCCACTGCCTGAAATAAAGTAATAGCAGCGTCGGAAAGCTAGCACTGCTGCTATGGTGTGTTAGCAGAGACACCATGTGTTAGCTCAGCGTGCAGGCTAGTGACAAGCTGACTATAACACCAAACTTGGTCTAAAAATCTGTCATATAAACGTGACATGTAGCTGTCTGACACGTGCTTACACCTGACTGATTAACACTCATTGCCCATTGAGTTTTTAGGGTCTGTTGTTAAAATCGGTATGCAATTTTTCACTAAATTTAGAGCGGGGATTGTAATGCATGTGTGACGTACATAACTTATAAGGCTAAACTAATGTTAGATAACTAATACTCCTCAATGTACTTTAGAGGATATCTCGTAAAGATAATAATAGTGTCATAAGGCAGACATACACACTTACATACAACGTTTCATATTTAGTTAAATGAATTAATGTTACGTTGTGTTTGGAAAGGTACACACGTTTGCTAATATTCAATTCGTTTTAAATACCCAGATTTATAAAAGCAGCTTTGTATGAAGGAGAGAGAACAGCAGGATCCACGATTTATTACAGGCTAATGTGAATCTGAAGCATAGATGCCTGTTGTAACTCGCTGAAAATGAGTGGTTACGTTTGACATAAGCTTTGTTTACAGTTCTCACCATCAGTGCAGCACATGTGGAGTCATGTGATCAGCTACAACATCTTATAGAGTCAACCACAAGGTGGCACACTATAGTCAGCTGGGGTGTGATTCATCAGAGCAGCCTGGCTTGTCTGCTGTGAAATGCAATACTATAGAAAGTAACCTGAGTTCAGGGTTCTTCCTGTGTTTGATTCTGCAGGTGTGTGTGACATTGATATCCATCATGATAACTCCTGCATTTGACCTGAGCCAAGATGCTGAGTACCTGATCCTCAGCATCCGTGTGCCCTACACCAGAACATCAGAGTTTGACCTTTTCATTGACGGCACAGATTTTAAGTTTTATGCCAAGCCCTACTTTCTTAGGTGAGTTTACAAGTATACATGAAGTTATGTGACTCGGTATGGTTTCAATATTAACAGAAAACTGTCAGGATCAAACAAATGAGTTATAACCATCTGGATCTTTATTATTTTCAGATTAACTCTCCCTGGAAGGATAGTGGAAGATGGAAGAGAAAAGGCTGTATTTGACATTGATAAAGGTAGGTAACATTGTCATAAGATAACACATACAATGGCGGTAAATTAGTATGACATGTCATACTAGATAATACATGACAAAAATGCCTGCTGAGGTATTCCAGCAAATGCTGCTGCTGCATGAAAGGGAGCCCAATTTAATTTTACAACATTGCAGGTTCCAAGTCGTAATCTATATTTGGGCATTGAACCAACCTTAGAGTAAGTTTCCCATACCCATTGCCAGTACACTAAAATAATCTCAGCGCATCCTGAGGCTTTTTCTCATTTGCTCAAATATGATTGTAAAATTTCTGTCCTTGTCTAAAACTACTAAAACGATTACGTCTGTCATCCTTTGCGGTATTATATACAAGCGCTCTAAAAGCACAGAGCCAAACAAGCGCTGAGGGGCAAGAGAATAAAGAGCAGGGTTTGTTTTGGAGGATCTGATATCGCCCATCACTTTGCTTTCTTCTGTTCTTGCCAACGTAATGAATCGGGAACAAGTACAATCAGTTCATTCTGTGGTACATTACAAACTTCTAACGACCGTGTGTGTGTGTGCGTGTGCTTTTTTCCCCCCTTCGCTGGTGTTTGTAAGAATCAATGTGCTGACCTTTCCTTCACCAGAAGAAAAGAAAGCTGTTTTTATACTCTGTATTAATGCTGTCTCAACATATTGAGTTATACTATATATCATATACACTCATACTACTCATAAATGCTGAATCAGAGATCATATTGGAGCTTCATGAATCTATATGCTGAACAATTAATTTTGTATTTTCAGCTTTATTGTGTAGTTTTGACAGGAGACGCAGGTAGTGAGAGAGGGCTATGCCATGCACAAAGGTCTCTGCTTGGCATTGAATGGGGTTGTGGTTATATGGGTGTATGCATCTTAACCATCAGAGCCCCCGAATTGGTGTAAGCCACTGGATTTCCGGTCTTGATTCAGTCACCTGATAAAAAGTTAAAGGTCTAGTAAGAAATTTGTTTTAAATAAAAATGACCTCAGATTTAATGAATTCTCAGCCAGGAGCGATATGTAAAGCACACGTTTTAATAACAGAGCACTGATGATGATGATGATGATGATGATGATGATAAGAAGCCTGCAGTTTTAATTAGCGTAAAGCGGTGATGGTGTGTTAATGTGTTCCCGCAACAGGGACATGTCAGATTGAATCCAGATGTGTGATAGTCATATGTTGCATGTTCATATGGAAGCATGCACGCAAATTAGTAGAATGATGTAAACAATACTCATATATAAAAAAACATTCAAAGCGTTTCAGAACTGATTTAAAAGGTGTTTTATGACAACAACACATAGATATGCATGTATGCCAGAAAGTGGACTATTAACACATTTTAATTGTTCCGGATAAAAAAAATATGGATGTTCTTTTTTTACATGATTTCTGGGTCTCGCTTCATTTGTAAAAGACACCGAGATGTGTTTCGACTAGCAGTCAGTGATTGATCCCCGGGGTATCTTCAGTTTGTACTTCACTCAATCAAGCGCAGTAAATTAACCCACTGATCATGTTATTTCATCCCATTTAAAGGGCCACTGGAACCATCTGTAATGTCATAACGATTACAGCCTGCAGGTTGCCTGTAACATCTCATCACACAGCGACAGTGACGCTGACATGACAGCGAGCTGATGCAGGATTCCCCTTTTAAACACACAAATGAAACAACGATTATCGGCGTCCTCTGTATTTATAAAGCTCTCTGTGTGTCATCTTGATCCGTCTTTGACTTTCACATAATCACTTCTAATGAAGCTGTCTTTCTACAGAGACGTCCGCCTTATGGACTCTGACACCTCATTGCCCGTCTGTCAGCGTGGCCCCGGTTAACATGCTGTGTCTAAATAAGCCTGTAACATCTGCTAATAAAGCTCAGATAATGAGTGTCCTTGTTTAGACTAATAATGAGCAATCATTAAGATCCCTCTTCCAGGCTCTCCGCTCTGCAAAGCCCCACATCTTAAGCAATTAGTTAGCTTCCAGCATAAAGCACTTTTAAGCTTTACACTTGGGCGCATTGATGAAATTTTATGAGGTCTTTAGGGTGACCAGACTATACTTGTGGTGTGCCCAGATCTGTCTGATTCATCTATGCTGTATTTTTTTGCCTGCTATTCATTCTTTTAACAAAAATGCTCACCTGTGATTGTCCTAAATGTAATTCATAAACTTTTTTATAGTTGTAGTATGAGCAGTTACTGATCTAATAGTGTTTTCCTATGCATTTCATGTCTGAAACATCAGAGTGAAATATTCCTCAGATATATTACATGTCACGTATTAGTTTAATAAGTGCCTTCAGCAATTTTATTTGATTAAAGCAACCTCTCAATCTCATATAGAGGCTATTAATAATTTTCAGTGAGAATTAAAAAAAAAGGAATAGGTTGAAATGAATGCCTGATTTTGTCAGCAGTTTGCAGTCTAATTTACTTTAAATGATTGTCTAGTATAAATTGTCAAAACTAAGCATACATTCACCAAACAGATGTCCTGTCTTGCTTAAGGTCTTTTCACTCTTCGGGTCCCTAAGGAGACAGCTGGAGAGCACTTCGAAGGCCTCCAGATGCTGACGAGTCTCCTCGCTTCCAAAGGAGCCCGTTCAGCTAAACCACTGGTTGAAGAAATCAGCACAGGTGAGTCAAATCTTAACAAAAGTTCAACTTTTTTATCGACTGATCAATCAGTCATTTGGGTAAAGATAACATGGAGCGATACTGTATTAATCATACCTGCTTAACATTTCATCAGATGGCGGCGAAGGTGTGGGAGATGATGAGGAGGAAGACGATGAAGAATTTGACTGGCAGGTTGAGCAGGAGGTGTACACGGAGAGCTCTGAAGAGGAGCTGAGAGCCCTGCAGAAATACGGCTTTGGCAATCAGAGATCTGGAGTGTTTGCCAGATTACAGGTAAAGATAATGAGTAAAGATCCTTAAATCCTCCCGCCGTTTACAAAAGTGATTAGAGCTGCTGAATAAAAACGTTGTGAATTATTCAAGTAAAGTTTTAAAGGCTTTAAACGCTGTGAATGTCCCGACAGGAGGAGCTCAGTGAAGTGATTGATGTCAAGAACCCAGAAGGAACAACGGTAGCAGAGAGGAGGCAGGCCCGGCTGGAAGTGGAGGCATCAGCCTTCTCTCCCGACCATTACCTGTGAGTTCATTCATTCAAACAGAAAAAAAAACACATCCTGCATCTGAACATGGTGTTTCTGTGCCGTCTGTCTGTCGTCCGCTAACATATCTGCGTCATTGCAGGGCTGATTTGTTTGAGGACGATGAGATAAAGAGGCTGCTGAAGTTTAAACCGTGGTGGGCGAAGCTGAGTCCTTCTACAGACCAGGAAGGAGAAGCTGGTGAGTTCACGTCATCCCTTCATTTAAACACGTGTATAATTCAGTATATTCATCAGAATTGTGTCGCAGGGATACATCTCAAGTTTATCACCTTTTTAAACAATAGTGAAATCAATTTACATTTTTAGATTCATTTTTTCTGTGTACAGACAAGTTATGCACAGAAAGCACACTTCAACAGAAGGGTCTAATAACTGACTATGATTATTGTAGTTTTAGCTTAATAAAAAATAAAGTAAAAAAAAAAAATTATAGTAGTTTTAGGTGCGTATTTGCACAGTAGACATGGGTAGAGTGCATGAGAATTTGCAAAATTTCAATTAAGGTTCTTGAATTGCCAACTTCAGTTTGCAAATTTGTACTCAGTGATTTAAAAACATCTTTCAAATCAAAATGCCTGAATCCGGGCGCGCAGGTGGTCGAGTGGTTAAGAGCGCATGCCATGTACGCAGCGGACCCCGGTTCGAGTCCCGGCCGGCGGACCTTTCTGCATGTCACACCCCCCTCTCTCTCCCGTAATTTCCTGTCTCTCTACTTTCAAATAAAGGCGTCTATGCCAGAGAAAATCTTAAAAAAAAAAAAAAAAAAAGCCTGATTCCAATTTCCGGTTCCTCCAGTCCATGTGTCGATGTGTTCTTGGGCAAGATACTTAACCCCAAATTGCTCCATACGGCTGTGCCAACAGTGTATGAATGTGTGATTGAATGTTAGCTCCCCCCTGATGAGCAGGTTGGCACCCTGCGCGGTAGCCCCTGCCATCATTGTATGAATGTGTGAGTGAATGGGTAAATGTGACATGTAGTGTAAAAGCGATTTAAGCTGTGAAAAAGACTAGAAAATCTCTATATAAGTACAGTTCATTTACCGTTTACAATCAGATTTATTGCCAAGTAAGTAAGCAATTTGACTTGGTGTAGTGGTGCATAACGAAGCAAGGCAAATTCATTTGTATAGCACATTTTTAACGACAAGGCAATTCACAGTGCTTTACATAAAACATAAAATACATCAAGACAGAATAGAAAAGCAACACGTGGCAAAAGACATTTAAACATGATTAAAAGTGTTAATTGGAAATAAAATGAAGCAATAGAGTAAGACAGATAAAAACAGGAGAATACAGTTATAGTGCAGTGTGAGATATTAACCCTAGAATTGTGATTTAATAAAAAAGCAGTGGCAGACAGAAAAGCCTTCAGCCGTGATTTAAAAGAACCGAGAGTCGGAGCAGACCTGCAGTCTTCTGGGAGTTTGTTCCAGATATGTGGAGCATAAAAAGTGAACGCTGCTTCTCCATGTTCAGTTTTGACTCTGGTGACAGTCAAAACATAGAAGGTACGAGAAAAAAAACAAGCCAAATACCACAATAGACAGGTGGTATAAATATATGCATATACAGTTTTACAATAGAATAAGTAAAAAAAAAAAAAAAAAAAAAAAAAAAAAAAGGTGTTTTATGTGAAGACAGCTGTGGTGTTCACAAACAAAGCAACAGATGTGCAGCAACACATCGAAGAAGCCATTGTGCCATCTTGAAACCAGCAGGGATACATATCACATATCACATGTTTATAAATGCGTACTCATCATTTTGGGTTTTCAAGCAAATTAAAAGTAACCAACAAAGTAGTGACCGAAGGCTACCAGAAGGTGGCATGAAGCTGTATAAATTGAGAGGAGAATCATGCATTGTTTGTTCCTTTTAATTTGACCAAATTAAAATACTCTCAGCAACCATTTCACTATTCCCAGCAGTACTATTCCAAAAACTTCCACAAATAGTACCGTGAATTGGAATTACTGTACACGCAGAGCTCCAAACAGGAATCCGCTGGCTGGGATTCATGTCAGCCGGGTACTGACATTGTTCTCTGACAATATATCAATCCCCAAAGGACACATCAGCCTTTTCACTTGCCCCCCTCCAGAGGAAGGTCAGGGCTCAGCTAATCAGCTACAGAGCTGCTGCACAGCCTTTGCCAAAAAAGCCTCGGGGCACTTCAACAGGAAAGACACTTGCCATTATGAACGATTGAACCTTTCTTAATCACTACATCTCCCTGTTGGCTTTTGACAACTAAACATGCACATCTTGAGTGCTGCGACTACTGAGTTCAAATGTGACAAGCCCAAAAAGGGAAAAAAAGGAGGCAGGGTGCTTTTTCCACCTTCATACATTTCAATATCCTGTTTTTCTCCTATTCAGAAGTGCTTTTTTTTGCAATCAGTTCCCATCCATTTAAAATCAATGGCTCATTACCTAAGATTGAGACGTACCGCTTGTTGGCTGGAGCCTCCCAGCTTCATTTCTCCGTTCAGCCTCTTATGCTTGTCGGAGGCCCCCGGCACGATGCGAGAGTCTATTTAATTGTGTCATCCAGCTCCTCTAACAGCCTGCTAATTCCAGCACTTCCACTGTTTAAGCAGGCGCGCGTGGGCTCGCAGCCACAGCTTACGCGTAGAGCACGGGTGTCGTACGCTCCAGAGAGGATTTAGATTAAACGGATAGCATTATGTCAGGAGGAGCGAGCCCCCTCGTCCCCCCCCGACCCCGACCCGCCTGACGAACAGCCATCACTCAGCGACTCACAGTCCATTAGCGGCAGTCTGGGTTTACCCTCTGAAGAACATTACGGTCCTCTGTAGCCCCCGCCGGCTCCCATCGCCTCATTCTGCATTCTAAGACAGAGCGCCTCAGTCGGGAGCCCGGGCGTAGATAAATGGGCCAAATTAAACTTAATGGCTTGATTGACAGGCCAAATAGCATTAGCCTCAGCTGAGTGTGAAGAACAGGAGTCGGTCAGGAGATTTAAGAAGCGGGGCTAGTTGATTTAAACCGTTCGACGTATTTTTTAAAGACGGAGACTCACAATATCTCGATGCTGGGTCTTTCTTTTTTAGACTTTTCCTCTCACCCCACTTCACTTCTGCTGAGTCTGATATATATGTCACCTGACAGATGGATGTGGACACAAGTGCTAATGAAGTAGAAACTGGCCCCTTTGTGCTCTCCGGTGTCAGGGCTCACACACTGACAGGCCACAGCTGTCCACTGGAGGCCTGTATTCACACACCGCTCCAGACTAAACGGACCTGACAGCTCCCTCTCTTTCTTTCTCTCTCTCTCTCTCTCTCTCTCTCTCTACCTGCTGCACGTTGTTATGGCTAAGTTCAGACGCCAATTGGAAATCTATGACCTTTGACCAGATTTCAACTACTACAACTAAAACCAAAGCTTACAATTTGGACAAATTGTAGATTAAAAGTCTCTTTAATCTGCTGCCTCATGATCACAGCTTGCGCACGCACAAAATTAACCGTATCTGCAAGGTCACACCCCGACCCCTTTCCATTTGCGAGATTCTGGGAGTGTTTTCCAACACTCAGCAGTATTTGACAAAGCATATTTACTCCATGCCATCAGGCCATCTGGGCCCGTAGAGAGCAGAGAAGAGCCAGACTGCCTTTCCAACTGGAGGAATTAGGTCAGAAATTAATTTCCAATCAGCCGAAGCTCTTCTACGCCGAGTGCAAATGCCCACTAGAATTGATTGGCTCCATATCGGAGATGAATGAATGGCGGTGCAGCTGCAGTAAGAGGGTAAATCCATCAGGTCTGCTCACCTCGTCGGTTTGGCTGCAGGATTAATTGAAACTATCGCAGCCCCGCAAGGCTGCTGTGTGCGACTTGGAAGAGAGTGGGAGCTCTGTGAGTGTTCAGACTTTACATCATCTATATATATATATATATATATATATATATATATATATATATGTATATATATATATGTATATATATATATATATATATATATATATATATATGTATATATATATATGTATATATATATATATATATATATATTGTAATGGGAATTCTTATTAGTCATCTTCTCTGATACAAATGACCAACTATGTCATACGATTAGGTGTATGTGTGTCATAATCTGCTGATCGTGACACCACTTGTGTTACATGAAATGCTGATTGAGTGAACACCATTGAACATTGAGCGTTCGGGACTCAGCGCTGCAGGTTAAGTCTGTATACAGCTGGAGTCTGGGACTCCAAAAACCTCAAACCTCCCTGTCAAAGAGGGTAGAGAAGCGGGGGACCTGACACGTGAGGACCGACGCCCACTGACTGGCGTGATCAAGGAACCTTTTCTGGCACACAAACTTGTCTTTCTGGTGAGTAAATTCAGAAATAATAGATCCTCACCACCAGGGGTGGGTGTAATAGACGTATTAACAGGGCAGGTGCTTACCGCTGTTGGATCGTGAAGCTTCGGGTCTAGGACCCATAGAGACTGTAGCAGTGTGTGTGTGTGTGTGCGCCTTCAGGGTCATTTTTGTGTGAACGATGATGCAGGAAAATATATTTTAGAAGCAGTAGGTGTCAAAATGTGTACTTTTCTCTTGCATTTTTTATTCCTGGAGTTTATGTGTGCATTTGCTCACATTTACGTATCAGTTTTCATCTCTTCTCTCCAATCTTGGCACGAGCACGGATGCGAGTGCACGTGAATGTGGGTGTTCAGGTCTGCGCGTGTGTGTTCTCTCTCCGCTCAGCTGCGCTCTACCCGCCGCAGCTGCACCGATGAGGGACTCAGGTAGCGTCTGCAGGGAGCTAAAAACCTGACGTAATGCAGCAGGAATCTCCCTCCCAGCAGAGCCAAGTTCCCACTGCAGCCAGAGAGATCATTTTTTAAAGCGCTGCCTCTGTGTCTGTGTGTGTGAGTATGTGTGTGTATTTGTGTGTGTTTGTATATGCATACTGTATATCAAGTGTGTCCGCCTGCTCGTGTGAGTTTATGCGTTTGTGTACATGCTCCAGCCACACACACACACACACCAGTACATCTTTGCACATCAGGGGCTCGGTGCAGGGACTCTCCTCTTCTCATGCAGAGAGAGGAATTGCTTTCAGCTGTTTTATAAGCTGCTGTGAGAGAGAGAGAGAGAAAAAAAAAAGAACTGTTGAGTTACAGCATGTTCCTGCAGACATTCAGCGCCCCTTTCAGTACTAAACTGCAGATAGCTTAAATGGGATTGAAGTCTGTTTGTGTCGCCCCATTAGGCTTGCCGCAGATCAGACCATTAAGCAGATGCCTCCAAATAGTTTATTTATACTCATACGCATTTGAATTATAGGCAGATATGTCTCTATCAAAAAGCAACAGTTAATAGAATTTGTGGATATAAATTGCAACGATTTTAAGATACTTTCATAACCACAGACCTTTTATATTTTCCTAACACAGAGCTCTCGCGTATCTAAATGGGATTAGCTTTACTAATTTGACTAATGTGTTTTGCCTGTTGTTGTTTTTTTTGCTTCGATCCCTTAGCAACTGCTGCTGTCGTGGCTATTCCCCTCGACAAGGCGGCAGCTCCAGTGCAGCAGTTCATCAGCCGGCAATAAAAGCAGTGTGAAATAGTGAGAATGTGAAGCAGAGGTTCACTGGAAAAATACATCCAGTTTATACTACAATCCCCATTAAACTGGCTAATTTGTGTAAAAACAAAACAGTTTCCAGGTTATTTTGGCTCTCCAGCAACACTAAAACACGATAACAGTAGGAAAATGGCCAAATCTCTTTTTCCATTTGCAAACAAAACTGTACATCAGAGACTCAGTCTTCACCTGTGCTCTGTATACCCGCATACAAGGGTTGAAGGATCTCTCCTTGCCTCCCTGAAGTATATCCCTCTTTTACGATGATTCCCAGGTTTTCTCACCATGAATGAAATTAGATTTTAAAATGAATGCTTTGGATAATTAATCATAAAATATGCCGAAGTGGTGATAGGAGAGTGTATGACTGACCTGGAGTGTTATACCATGTGAAAAATTCATCTCATGCGGCCGTTTTGAGTGCGAAGGAGAATCGCAACATCCCTGTATCATCATGGTATCATCTGCACTCGATGCGCACTTGTTGAATGCCGCTTAGCACGATTGTCTGATTAATCTGCTTTTAGCTTAAAGGTTTTGCACTCTATTTCGTTCAGCCTTATTCGGAGCGATGCTCGGCTGTTAGCTGCCCGAAAAGTGAAAAGTAATTGGAAGACACCTGCAGCCGAACAGTTGATCCAGTTATTTTTGCCATCATAATAACATTTCAAGATCGCACCATATCTGTGACACTCGTGAGGTTAATGAGATTTGAAGAGGGCGTCTGTGTTTAATTACCTAGTCATAAGAACAAGAATGCTAAAAAAAAAAAATTCAAAAATCTGGTATTCCTGCAGGTATTTTTTACGGGGAAAATGGGAGATGATTTTGGTGGGAATTCTTGGGAAATACTGCTATTTCAATATGGCCCATACATCAATATTTTACTAAAGCTCCTTTTCCTCTCGTCCACACTGAAATATGAGCCGAGCATTTTCAGATACATCCAGTCTCGATAGTATTTTTTGAAAAGCACCATTTTGGTTATGAAATCGCAGACTTAATGGGGACAGAAGGCCAAACAATAGAGAAAATAGTGCATTTGCTGATTGGGTGGACAGTTTTAAAGACTAAACCTACTTCATGATGCTTTGGTGTCCTATTAACTTGATACACAATGGTTTCAGTATGTATCTCATGTGAAAATCCTGTATATATTTCTTTGTATATAACTGTAAGTTTGTAAATTCTTTATATCAAAAGCGTATGTATTAAGAATTCCACCATCGCACCTCACACCCACTGCTGGCTTCTTTTACAGTTCACAAGTCGACAGGAGAGAATCTTAAACCTAGGTCGTCTCAGTCCTTTTAAAAGATAAACCGAAGCTTTACGGTGACTTGAAATGTTTCCCGCAGCTGTATCGTTCACCGACGACGAGAAGGAGCAGCTGAGAAAATTCACCAACCGCTCCTACCTGCTGGACAAGGCGTCCCGTCACCAAGCGTGGCTCAGCCTGACGGACATCCTGCTGGCTTATTCCTACGAAGCACGCTCGACGGAGGGAGAGCACAATGTGAGTTGAGTGAGTACGTGTGAAGAGGCAACTCCTCCCGAGAAGCACTTAGCCTTGGATGACAAAGCCCTCTATCCTCAAATCCTTTAGACGCCCCCCCTTCCATTTCATTCAGAGCCTTAAGAGATTACCAGCAGATCCGAGAGCTCAGTCCAGGCCTCTTTATGTCACTCCTCCAAGGTAGCTGCAGAGAGGCAAGGTGAGCGAGGCAGATTTCATTGTTAAAAGACGGTTCTCAGGACTGTGTGAATGAAGCCAAATAAATACTAGAGATGTTTCATAGAACGCAGTGTTGACTTAAAGTCCAGTTATGAAAACAGAGTGTGTCACGTGTGTAATTTCCATCTGGGATATAATAACGTGGAGAGATTCCAGGAAAAAAGCCCATATTTCATTTTAAATGTTTTGTTGCCAGATTTGTAACTACGAAAAGAAACTCGAGTCGCTACTTTTGTGTGTTTCCTGGCAAAATCGGACGTACTGGATGTTGTTGGAAGTATTTCCTGTCTGTTAATGGTCTCCGTCTTCGCTGCAGGTGGAGTCACCATGGACTATCAGAAAACTCAGCGGGACTCTCTGCTGGCTGGAGGTGAGACAGTTTACGCACTAAAGAATAACACCAGCGTTGAATGATTGTCAATTACATATTTATTTATTTTTTTATTAATGGAGGCAGTATCAGTATTATTAACTGTTAGTAAAATAGAAAACAAGCATGCAGGATAGAGATAAGAAGACTATCTTCGTTGTTTGGGTGTTTGCGAAAGTCTGGTCTAATCTCATAAGTCCTCTGTCTTGTCTTTGCCTTAATTCATGCCACATAATATGGATCTTTATACTTTATACTCTTACATTGATTTATCTCTATATTCATGCCTCTCAGTAAAGTTACCTGTATTTATAATGCAACTGAATGGCATCTTCACAACATGTGCTTTTGAAACTGTTGCCAACTAGGGGTAGGCGCTGGTGAACAGATGGGACCGGTTTCCATGAGTTACAGATGTGTGTTCACAATACTTGCTGGCAGGTCTTGTCGGCACCCTGCTGCGAGTTTGTTGGTGCTCTGCTGTTCCACAGTGCAACCAGAGCAACCCTATCAGGTGGTTGATATTTCTGATGTCTTGACTGAATCTACAGAGAATCTGAGCGTATTTGCCACCCAAGTGTTTCTGAGGGATTAATCCCTTGCTGTTTTTAATTTATTAATTACTCAAATGGGGGGGGGGGGGGTAAAGGAGCAAATAATCATGCCTCAGGCAGCAGCTAACAATTACGTTTATCATTGATTTGATCTGTCGTTTTTTTATATTAGTTGTTTTGGTCTTTAAAATGTCAATCACAGTTCCCCCCAGGCCATGATGCAACCGCAGATAGATGCTATAGAAATATTCACATTTAAGAAGCTGGAACAAAAGAAATTGAATAAAAGTTGGCAATTGATCAACCAATTGATGAATTGACAAATCATTACAGCTTTATCCATGTCCAATCCGTTTTTCACTTAGCTTAGAAAATGGCCAGATGTTTAATTGTGTGTCAGGTAGGAAAACAAATAGAGATCATGTCTGAACCAAAACAGGATTTTTGAACAAGCAAACACACTGCGCCTTATACTGTGTTACCCTTTGTCTGTACTGTGCTCACTGTTCAGGCATGAAGATGTATTTTGGAATGATTTCCAGCTAAACAGGTGCTAGTTGAGTTGGGTGGTATCATGGTGGTTTCTGAGAATGTCAGCCCAACCTATTTAAAAAATGTGCTGTTTATCTGAATGACATTCCCGTAGAGACATTTTCTAAATTCTTCAAGTTAGTTTAATGTCGGCCAACATCTGCCTGTAAAACAAGATCAGTTATTTATTTAAATGTTTGCAATTTGCAGCGGAACGCTAGAAAACCTGAAAAAAAACAAGGAATTTTCGATGTTTTACTGTCGTTTTGTGAGCCCTGTAATAAGATTTATACTGGACCTTGAGCTGACTATAATGACTAAAAATGTCATGACATCATACTTCACATATCTCAACCTCTCCTTTATTATCCTCTTGAAGTTCTTAGACTTGCGGTTGGTTCTTGTCTGCTTTCAGGAGCTGCCGTTAAACAAACTTGTTTTGATTGGTGAGTGGGCTGGATGTATTTTGAATTGATTAGAAGTGAGAGACTCCCAAAGTGTGTGAATGTGTCTGTGTGACTTTCTCACAAACACACATGGTTTCACTCTGTCTAAATATGTTGACATTTGCATCGACATATGAAGGCACATTAGAGACTCATCTATCACTTACACTTTCTTTCACAATCGGTGGACTTGGCACTTAAAGGAAGAAACGGGTAATTATAGGGGGGTTTTGTGTGTGTGTGTGTGTGGGGGGGGGGGGGGGGGGGGGGAGGATCAGTCATCTCACAAACTGCCACTCAACAGTCACTTCAGTGTGAGTGCGTGTGTACGGCATTAGACATAGGAGTGTCCTACTGTTGGAGCAGTCTTAACACATCCTCCTACTGTGGACATGGGCCACAGTAGGAGGACAAATTTGAAAATCCCAGTTTGAAAATTCTCTCCATCCACACTGGTGTTTTCAGATAATCTTCTTAAAGGTTCATTTCCACATTGAAATACTAAAGCAACAGGAAACCGTTAAATCCCCCACTCCTCCTGGGGTAATGATAGTCAAGTGTTTGAAAGGCTACGCTATTTTGACAGACAAATTAGAGCTACTCTGTTTGGTCCCAGCTCATTACACCTCTCATGTGTTGTTTACTGCTTTCCATTATCACATCTATTGGTGTTTCTACACACACAGGGGGTGTTGCCAGTGTTCAGATTTAGTCAGCTGCAGTAAGTATGAGTTAATGATTTGGTAAAGCATCATAAACAATAGTACATCACATATCTTGGGGTCAAGGTGCCTGCCATGAACTGCAACTTTCTTCAATTTTTCATTGTCTAATAAAGAAATACCCACACAAGTAAAAAATAAATAAAGATTGATGATATAACAGTTTTATTCAGTAGTCATTTATCTTGAACATAACTACATACCACATTTAACTCTTTGAGCCTTTTCCAAGAACCAGATTCACTGATTAATCTGGATCACCTTAGTGAACCTTACCTGGAACATGCCTTTTTACGTCAAACCTCGTTCCAGATTTGAGGAAGTCTCTCATATCAGCAAAGATATCCAGATTACTCAGTAAAGCTGGTTCTTGGAACAGACTCCTGATGAGGAGATCATCTGAGATCGTTGGCATTACATTGCTGTACAAAACGGTTGATTGTAGAGATAGAGGTGACAGGAATTTGGCTTTTTAACATATCTTTGATACATTCTTTGAACATTTCTCACACAACTTTACAGACACAAATAATATTGGTTTCAAGAAATAAGTAACAAAATCATAGGACAGGTTATACATACTTTCACATTCACCCCACATTATCCAAGTAAATGTTGGCAGTATGTCCACATTGCTATATACAATATCACAGAAGATCATATTTCTAAATAAATGTCCTTCTGGAGTTACAGTCTCACAGTTTGTTTTCCATACAAAAACTTGATGTGGTTCAAATGGTCTGTAAGTTCAGAATGTCTCCTCTTTTTCTCCTCTTTTTACCCAATAAACTTGTAAGACAATCCCAGGACAATTGGATTCTATTAAGCCACATCCTCTCCAACAGAAGATTAGATTTATTGTCATAGATGGATATTGTTTTTAAAAAATCTCATTCTCAACTTCCTACAAAATTCTCTCCGAGTTGGGCCACTTCAGCATTAATGCCAGGACCTCTCCTACTCCTCATCTTCAATTATGTTGTTGACCTCCAATTTCCATTTACCTTTTACATATAATGTATTGTCTGTTGAATCTGTGCAAATCCAACTTTATATATAAGATATAGGTTTCTTTTGTATTTGATTTTCAACCATCTCAGCCTAGTGCTGCTCTAAATTGGCTGGTACCTATTTAATTTTGTCCCATTCCCTGTGTTTGGCTGACCAAATAATGTTGTATCTGAAAATATCTAAACAGTTCATTATATGAAATAAGTTACTGGGCCTGAAGTTGAGTCATTCCTTCAATTAAATTAGTTTTCTTTTAATTTACTGTCAGACCTTTCTACACCCACTTAATAAAACCATTATCCAGTTTGGCAGGCTAAAGGTTGCAAGTAGAAGCTATTTCGTTAACCTTGATAAAGACATAGGTGGGTTTTTTTTTCTTATTTTCTCCCAAACCTTTGAAGTATAATTTACCCATTCATTCTTTATCTCAAGTTTCCACCATACCCTTACCTTAAGAAACGAAAGAACAGATATTGATAAATTAATTACATGGACTTGTTCTAGATGCACCCCATTTTGTATCCATGTCTAACTTAATCCATGAGACAGATATCCTAGTAACTTCTGAAATGAGGCCACGGTTAAGCAACCCTTCTCTTTGTTAGAGCAGAGAACTATGACTCTCACTCTGGGCCTTTTATTTTTGCCATATTGAATTTGGAGACAAGTCTGTCCAGGAATTTGAATGTACTCTCTGGGACAGTCATAGAAAGACAGCAAAAGAGAACAAGCAGCCAAGACAGTACATTTATCCTACTTAAGGCAGAGGAAGCATCACCCATCCTTCCAAATCCCTTTTTGGCCTGAGAAACATGTTTATCATTACTGGCTGTGTATAATTTAGAAGAGTTAGTGGTCAAAGTGACCACCAAGTATCTAAAGCCTCCTTTTGACCATCTGAATTTCACCTCTCTGTCTAACTGTGTGGGCCAGCTTCCTGTGTTTGCTTCAGATTGAACTTCATTTATCTTATACCCAGAAACTCCTCCATAGTTGCTCAAACATTGCATGAGAACAGGTGTAGATGATACAGGATTCCTTATAAACAAAAGAACTTCATCCGCAAACAACTGTATTTTATGTACCATGTCTGACCACCCAATCTACTATCCCCTCAATTTTGATCATTCCCTCTAATCAGTTCAGCTAGTGGTTCAATACATAATAATAGACAAGACCAGGTTTCCTTACCAAAATTCAGAGCAGTAGCCATTCACCCTAACTCTAGATGTAGAATCTTGATTAAAAAATGAATCCTCAATGCATTTTAAAAATTCTCTGCAGCAAAGTGGGCATTGCCTTAGAAAAGGGTAGCCACTAATCACCACATCAGGTCAATAAATATAACAATATCCCTCTTCAGACCTTCATCTTGTGTCCAGATACATCAAGATTACCTTTAGATCTAGATGCTATAAATAGCTGTTCACCTCTGCCATCAGAATCCATCTAATATACACTTTTGAGCAGTTAATGAAAGCAACAGTACATGTTTCTTCCGTAAACCATGAGATTCATGGACTGTTGTTATTTTTATACTTTTGTCGGTGCTACTTAAAGGGGTTACGGGTTGTTGTTGCCACAGTTTGTGCATGAACGCATACACATCTGCTCAGACAGTTGAAAAGGAGATTGTTCATTAATTTTAAGGACACATTTGAGTTCACACCACACTAAAGACGCGGTAAACGTGTCCCAGAATACTTCAAATATTGCATGAGTGAGTAATAGGATCCCATAGCGTCCTCATTAAGTGTTGGGTGTGCACACATGATCACCACTTGATCAAACCACCCAAGATGCATTTTCACTGCTAATTATACACATGCCTTTGAGGCAGTGTAGAGGAGTTTGGTGTCGTAGACGTTCACCATAGTTTGAGAGGTAGGAGCTTTCCTGCTGTGGTGACAGCAGAGAAAGAACAGTCTCCACCTGCCTGGCAGCCCTTTACTGCTCATCAGTCAGTCAGCAGAGCCTGTCAGCTCCTATTGACAGGCCACCTCACTCAATCCCCCGCCGCCTGCCTCCTCTATCCTTCACCACAATACATTCCTCTATGTCTTTGGCTGGCTGTCTGTGTGTCACGGCTGATAACAATAATAACTTTTAAAAATAATAACTCCTGGTTCCTCACTCCATTCTCCCTCTGCGTTATCTCTTTTTTTTTTTTAATACTCTCACCATCTATCTCACTTGCCTCGCTTAGAGCCTAACATTCTCCTTCCCCACCACCTTGTCGCACCCTCACCCCCTCCTCCCTCCATCTGCTGCATGTTTACTTGTCCTCAGTCGACTGCGCTGGTGTGACTGAGTCCCCCCCTCCTCCCTCTCCCCCCACTCCTCCCTACAGCAGCAGACCTTATTTACACTTCTACTAAACAAGCCCAAGGGAGATCATGATCCCTGATGACATGCACTCACAAGCTCGCAACACATCCTTAAAAAGCCACAAAGAAAAGAAGAGAAAGAAACACGGAATAAAAAACCTCTGTTTCTGTCTCCAGGCCGTGCGTCCATTAGTGCAGAGAAAATCTGAGAGTGAAGGCAGTGATTAAAGAGAAGCAGCAATTAACAGGCCAGGCCTGCAGAGGTGTTTAAGAGTTGCAAGCCTCTATGTTGCCAGCTTTATAAATGAGGAGTTGTTGGGAGTAATTAGTGCACACCAATAGGAACCAGTCTTAACCTTGAGGAAAAAGAGGCAAAAATATCTGACTGAACCAAATCTTTACCCTCATCTTGCTGCTGTTTTGTGCTGGACAGCTTTGTTAATGTTATATTCCTTGTCCTGCAGACATACAACTCCTTACAAGAGGTCCTGGTGTCATTTGGACGGAGGGTTTTATGCTACCCACTCTACAGACACTTTGCCATGGTCTCTGCGGCTGTTCGTGACACAGCTATGATCCTGCAGTCAGGTGAGTCCTACTTACCAGCACCACACCAAACCACACACACACAGGATCATAAATATACATCACCAGAGTGACCTTTCACCTCGGCAGGCTGGTTGTGACCCCTCGGTGTCTGCCACGTGTTCGCGAGTGAATGGTTTCTTTGTGGATTTTGAGCTAAAACTGTCAGCTTCTGCGAAACAAAACCTCCACTGTGAACACATGATCGGTGCTAATTAGTGTTAATTGATTTTGTCCACCCCGCGGTTTCTTCTGAGCAGTGTTTTTATATGTAAATAAGGTTTTGTAGTGTGCAGGCAAGCAGGGACGGCTGCCTGCCTGTAAGCAGTGGGACGCAGCTCGATTGTGAGCGGACGCTGCTAAAAAAGCCAGCCGGAAAGCCAGCATGCTTTCATGGTACATTGCCCTGCAGAAGTGACCTGCTGGACAGATCCACAACCTGAAACCCGAACACAGTATGGAGAGAGTGGTTCACGATCATGCTGCAGCGTGTGTTTGAAAGTAATATTCCTCCAGCTAAGCAGGAGAGTGGCCCGGCTCCCACTCCTCAGGGAGCAAAATGTGGATTAGTGGAGAACGGACTGTTGACTTTGATATCTCAAAGCTCAGAGTAATCTTTAAATCAAAAGCCCCTGCGGACAGATGAAACTCTGCAGTGTAAACACACTTAAATGTGTGAGGGCTAAGATTATCCAGCTTGTGATGATTTTAACGCCGGTAAATGACAGCAAATTAAAGGCCTTTTAAGCCCCAGATTAGCATTTCCGTGCCTCATTAAGTCAGAAGATGAGTTGATCAGGGGAGGCAGGGAAACAGCAGTCGGAGTCACTCTCCCACCTTACCTCCACTCTCTTACCTCAGAAACACTTCCCCTGCCACAGCAAGCCTCCTCACAATCACCCCGATCCTGGATATCATTCCAACACCTTCTGACAGCTCACACAGCATCACACTCGAGCTCTACCTTACCTTAAAACACATACAAGAAGCTGATGAGCATTAGTGACAGGCTGAGGCTCTATTCATTTATTTTTTTCCACTGTATTTTAGGAAAAATTGTTAATTATTTTCATAATATTCACTCACAACTCATAGCGGTTATTATTTTGAAGCATTAGGGAAGTATGAGTAATAGGGCTTTTCCTTAATGAACTGTAACACTACAGTAATTCGGCCTGGCGTGTGTCTGAGGGTGTGTTTCCTCCCAGCATTACATTACACACTAATTAATTTGTCAGGATAAGGCAAATGGAATGGCACGCTCCATTTTTGAGGCACTTCATTTAAGTGGCTGCGAAAGCAAACATTCATAGGTATTAGGAAAACAAACCCATTAATGGCAGCGTGCAGGTTAAGGCCTTGGAGGAAATGTTATCCAGGGGTAAATATTTGAACAGCCCTCTGGCAGCGTGGCGAGTATTCTCAAGTTTCTCTTCCACCTGCCTCCTAAGTGGCTTTAACCAAAGAGCCACCAGGCAGGTGCGGAGGAGGAGGGAGAGCCTGAGGGGCCTTGCAGGTAGGAAGTGTGGAGGAGGACCTCTGGGTCATGCTGCTGTCATGATCTGACTGTGGAAAGAAGATGAGATGTGTCAGATGTGGCTCTCTGCTGCACATCCACCCACCACGCATCTCTGCTTGCTGGCCATAGAAAATCTTCTGGAATTCTGTGAGGGCAGGGAAACGTTGGGAATTTAATACACTGTGACCTTCAAGCCAGAGTGCTGATATTTGATAAGATGCACGGATTGTGTGTGTGTGCATATGCAACAGGTCATGGGGAGCAGGGACTAACGGAAAGACATGAGATAAGAGCGTGCTGGTATTAAACACTACAATATGTGCATTGACTAAACTAGATTTTGATGCCAGTGGGCAGCAAATTTAAAGAAAAGCAGGGTGACAGTGAACCTCTCTCGTCCTTAAAGCACATTATCATCAATTTGCAGATGATATACTTTTATTTATGTCAATGGTGCAGCACACTTCTGGAGCTTTGAATTAAAAATATAACCTCATTCAAATGACAAAATCAACTGGACAATATCTGCTCTGCTGTTATTATGAACACTATCTTAGAGTGACGCTGGTGTGAACCACAACATCCCAAAAATATCTCATTTTAACTATGTTGGAATATACATATATTTGTTCAAAAAGATACAGGGAGATGGTGCAGACGACCCAATTCCCTATCAGCCAGGATTTCAGTCACATAATTAATATTTAACCTTAATTTACACTAAATAATCTGTTAATTCATATAAAAATGCAAACAAAATTAAAGTTACCGCAAAGGAATTGGTCTGGTAGTTTGCTGTTCCAGATCTTAAACTATACTGTACAGCTGTCCTTTTTTAAGCAGGTTCAGCTGTGATTAATCTATTCTATGCCTTGCAATAGAAACAGATTGAAAATGAAATCTCTGTGAAACAGCTTTATTCACAGATTTTAACTATTAGGCAATCGATTCATTACTCAGAAATAATAAATTCTTACAATCACAATTTCTTAAAGCCCAACTTCTTCAGATGTCTTGCTGTGTCCAAGACCTAAAGATATTCATTTTATTATCACACAAGATAAATCTAATTTGACAAGGTTGAACTAAAGAATTTCCAGCATTTTTGCTTGAAAAATACTTTTAATCAATTATCAAAATGGTTGTAGTTAGTTTTGTCAGTTGACCAACTGATTAATTGTTCAGCGTTAGTAGAGACAACCTATAGCAGTCTAGATATTTGATATAAAGCTGAAATGATTACATCTAAGTAGGGCTGGGCATAAATCGATATTATATCGATATTGTGATATTTTATATATATTGTCCTAGATTTTGAATATCATGATATGGAATAAGTTTTGTCTTTTCCTGCTTTTAAAGGCTGCTTTTCTATTAAACATGATGTAGCTCAGCGGGATGTGTTGGAAAGAAAGCATGGAATGGGAAAAAATTAAAGTTTGTCATTTTCACTTTGCTGCATCTGCAGTTTTTGCATTCTCTTAATTTTTGTCTAGAAGACACAGCAGCCTTTGTTCAAACCTACCACTCTATCTATGTAAGAATGTTCATTCAGCAGCTATGAAGGAAGTTCTTCCCCACTCACTGGATAATCTGCTCTTCCCTAATGAACACACCTTTCTCACTTATCATGAGAGCCTTATCAAGAATAACAATGTTGACCTGGTTTAGAGATCAACCTTTCCTCTAAATATCTACAAACAACTTATAAATACTGATTGTAAAAAAAAAAAAAAGGAAAGAAAAGAAAAAAGAATCTTGGAAGAAAGTGTGTTTTCTCCTCACATGATCTAATCCTGAAGTTAAGAGCAGAGTTCCCTGCATACGATCCCATGCTTAAATGAGAACCAAATGTTTGTTTAAGGTTTTCCTCAGCGAGAGTGTAATGTTTATTTTGATTGGGCTGGAATGTCTCTGGACAATGCCAACCAGCTCTGCGGAGGTGGAGAGGAGCATTTTCTCTTGCCCTCAGCGGATTGTTGGCCACATCATAAGGCTATTTATATGCATGACTGGAGGGAGAAGTGCTGTGGCAGTTTAGCCTGTTGTATACTTCAGGGAAAACTCCTTTCTCAGAATAACAAATGGTCGAGTCTGTGTAGTTCCGCGTGTGTGATGTATTTGCCGCGTTGAAAGTTGTAGCCAGCTCGCTGTTATGACTTCAAACATACATTGTCAAAAGTGCAAGTGTCAACCGTAAACCATGTCATTCAGGGTTACCCACTGTAAGCAAAAGCTCCCACTGTTTGGTACATATACAGTATAGGTTTGATAGTTTACATACATGCTGTCAGATGATTCATTGTAATTATAATCAATCTAAAATTGTAGATTATTCATTTCATTGTGAATCAATACCGAAATGCATTGAAATGAAAAGTTGACACAAAAAATCCACATTAACTTAATGTATTACATTTAAAATGTAATAAAATCATACAGTTTGATACTATAGTGCCTGTAATTTAATCATGGGATGAACTTGAATGACAAGTTGTGACAGCAAAACATGCTGACAGTTGCGGTTTTATGTGGTGAATTTTTTAATATATGTCTAAATATAAAATGGAATGTTGTTCATGGTGCTCAAAGCATCAAAAAATGATGTTTTTAAAAGCTCAAAATCCACTGCTCTGTGATCTGTGAACAGATCTCATTCAAACTGTTTTAATGGTCCCTATGGAACCTGTTAACCTCTGCAGATAAAGAAAATAAACAGTATGCATGGCTAGATACCCTTGTGGGTAAGTAACAAAAGAAACATTCCCTTTCAGTAGATTTATCTGTGTGGTGAAGTTTTATCCACATTTCCCTCAGTAGGAGACATATCCAGCCTGAGGGTGGCACTTCATTTGTTTTACCACATTTTGCCCCATTAGTGGTAAGGATTTAAATTGAGAAAGTTGTGTCTCTATCATGAAATAACCGTTACAACCTCAAAGGATCACCAGGGTGTCTTGAGACTTTTTAGTTTTGGTTTAAGCAAAGTTTTCTGACGGTGGATTGAAACAACAGACTTCCATAAATTGTTCCAAAACAACCCTGCTGCTTAAACCGAAGGACGACGACGTGCAGGAAGCCAACAGTCTTTAGTTTTAAGTCAACCTGGGCAGCAAATCCATACTATAGAGCTGCTATTGATTTAGATTGCAACGTTGTTTGACACAATGTCGTTAGCAATGCAGGAGTGTCATTTGGGGGCGTACAGCAAACCTCGCAGGCTAGATTACAGCTGTAGATTTTGACAGTGGCAAATACAAGAAGATGTTCATTTCAGACCAGACGTTTTACAAAATGAAGACAATCGACCGATCTGAGCTGTGTAGCAAAGTGACCTGAGTTGGCCTTTGTGCCATAGGGGCTCTACTGCTGGAGAAACACTGTAGTTCATCACCCTGCTGGATTGACTTATTGTTTTCCTAAAAAATCGTAAACCAGTCCTTCAGCTTGTCGAATCACCAGCAAAATGCATTCAGATAAGGACTATTATGATACACAATAGCTGAATGGACAGATTTAAATAAATGGAAAATCATCAAAAACATTAAGTGCTTTTTTTTTTTTAAAGGAAGGCGAACACA
Organism: Scomber scombrus; assembly: GCF_963691925.1. Classification (NCBI taxonomy): domain Eukaryota; kingdom Metazoa; phylum Chordata; class Actinopteri; order Scombriformes; family Scombridae; genus Scomber; species Scomber scombrus. The sequence goes on from NC_084972.1 coordinate 7,375,400, forward strand.
TTTTTGACATAAAATCCGAGCAGAGCCGCTATTAAATTGACAGATTGAACGCCAAAATTAGAGATGTCTTCTTTTGCTTTTTTTCTCTCTCTAAGATGAACCACTTATTAACCATGAACCCCGTCTTAAATGGTATGGATCAAATTACCGTGCAGCTCGCTGGGATTTTCCTCTGATCCCGTACCTTGGCTTTTATGTATGGAACAATGACTGCAAGCCTTTAGACGCATGCTGTGTCTGCCAGCAGCTGGAGTGCATTGTCATCTGTAATACCGAGCGTGAATAACACTGTTTTTCCATTTGCCTGCCACGGTGTGTTCCTGTTGCCCAGGGAAAGCCTGCGTCCTCAAATGCCTGCTGGATATTCACAGAGTCTTCCGACAGAACGACCCAGCCTACATACTGAACGACCTGTACATCACAGACTACTGCATCTGGATCCAGAGGGTCAAGTAAGTTCACCGACTCAGTCTAAACAGGCACACATGCACCAAAGATCCATACACACACACACCTCAGAGAGCTTCATCTTTAGAGAATTACCTTCAGAGCCAAGGGAAGTGCCACTCAGCCCCCACGATGCATCAGTGCTCCAGAGGAGAGGATTAGACGAGTCATTTGTCACAGCGGGGCCAATTGAATGACCAAGCCGGCAAGAGATGCAATTTCCCTTGTCTCCATTATCATGTGTCAAAAGTGCCATCAGTGAGTCTTAAAAAGAGCCAGCTGCACTCAGCACATTCACTTTGTTTGAAACTTTCAGAGCCTGTGTGTGTGTGTGTATGTGTGTATGTGTGTGTGTGCGCGCTGTGGCTTCTCATCTTCCGTGGGTGTAACCTTCCACTAAGCGTTGCAAGCCAAACGTGCAAAATCTGTGCCTCCCCTCTCCCTCCCCACCACCACCACCACTACACCACCACCACCACTACCTACAAATGATATAGGTTTGATGGCTCTTTCCTCCTCCTCCTACTACATATTTTACAATTACTTACACATTTCAAATGTTCAAATGTGAGCCTGCAAGCACATTACTCAGTAATGAGCTCTGTTTTACTCTTGGCCAGGGTTCAGCCAAGTGGTGTGCTCGTCTGGAAAAAGCCCAGTTGAAAAATGTGTGCCTGATGTTGTAGGCTCGGCGCCCAGATGCAGACACGATAAAAGGTCTGCAGGGATTTAGTGCCTTTTTTTTCTCCTTCTTCTTCCCCCTCGTCCTCACATTCGTATTTCTATATTTTCAAGCAAAAATCTTGAATTTCTGTTCTGAAAAATGCTGCAGATGCACGAGGAGAAGTCGACAATCGGTGTTCAGTTCAGGTTGTTGGATCTCTCTCTGTTCAAGACGGAGACCAGAGAGAAAGACGCGCCGGTACTTTAAAAGGCGGTCTATCTTCCTCTGTCATCTCACTGAAAAACTCAATCAGTCTCTTCTTAGCTAAAGGGCACCAGAGCACTGCTTTCCCCTCCCTGCTCCTCCTCCTCTCCACTCCTCTACCACTGCTCTCCTCCGCCGTCCATTGAAAGTAAATGTCAGCTTGACCTAACACGCCGACTCCTACTACGCCCAGCATCTATCATGAAATGGATTAGCCCGTGCTATCGACCGGTGATTGAATTGTTACATTTCCCTTTTTCTGTTTAGTTTTCCATAAAGAAAGTGGAGTCCGCTGTTTTGTTATCCCCTTCCACGTGGGTCACACAAGCCGTCGTTATTATGATTTAAATGACTCATATCTCAGCTTCTTTCACCTCCTACCACTTGAGAAAGCACCCGAGCATGTCTTACTTTCTGTTGTTTCACTATGGGTCTTTTTTGGCCTAACGCTCTAGAAAATTCCTCACAATCTCCGCTTGAGGTTTCCGAGATGGTGTTTGGAGTATAATATTAAAATGTCAAAATTCAAAGCAGCACAGGAGAGCTGAGCCCGCTCCTTGAGCAACAAAACCATCCACCGCTATCAGACATGCAGTTTGTTGTCGGGGTCCTTTTGTGCCGTCTGACAGGTTTGATGACAGATCGCGTCGGCATTGTTTCCTTCTTCTTGTGTGATATTCCCCCGTGCAGGATTTGTCATCCTTCACTAAGTGAGTCATCTCTGGGAGTCGGGGTGATAGGATTGAGATGTAATCTATACCTCTGGTGCAATCCCTGTATCTTGTCGGTGCTCGCAGCCGATGAGGCGGACACGATCAGTCCCACATGATGGACATGGCGATTAATGGATGTTTGCTGGCCGGGGGGGTTGATTTATTTAATCTCCTCTCCATCCCACATGCATTTCTACGCCTAAAGTTCCTCTGACTGCCGAGACATCAGACTCAAATTTACAACCTCGTAAAGACTTCACAGTGATTTAAACCACGGGGCTTTACTCTCCCATTTACTCTCACACACATAAGAGTCAGAGCACCCTGCGCAGTGGAATCAAAAGCGCAACCTCAAAGCAAATTGCTGCTCGCATCGTTTCAGTGATGGGAAACTTTTTTTTTTTAATTTATTTTTTTCACAGCGATGGTCATCGTTCCAGAGTTTTGCACACACTTCCTTTGTGGAAACTGTTTTAACTTGGCCCTCGCACACCCATCCAATCCTAATTATCTCCGAATTGTTAGCAGAGTATTATTCCAAATGGAGCAGCAGCCTCTCTAGTCCATTAGTTTCAGTGTATGCTTTTGAAGGTCCTCAGATGCCAAAGCCCCTGCAGAGCTGCTGGACTGCAGAGAAAAAGCGAGTCGCCTCACTTTCTCTCTTTGTATTTCTCCTTTTTTTTTTTTTTTTCCTTCCTCCTTTATCAAAAAGCTTGGAGAGAGGCCAATGTAGATTCACGGCAGCCAGCACAGACAAAGCTTATAAGCCTGGTGTTGTGTTACAATCCCTCGGTTAAATCAGAAGGGCTACAACTTCCTTTTTCAGTGCTGGTTCACTCACAACCACCCAACCACCCTTATTAATTGGGTCAATTAGATTCTTGCACCAAAAAAAAAAGAAGAAAAAACCATGGCAGCATTCAAGTGATATGCTCCAGGGTTAGTCTGAGAGGAGGGAAGTGAGGTAAGATTCATGTTTCCATATGAAGTCATTAGTGGAAAGAAAAAAAAATTGCTTTCTGTGTTGTTTTTTCCCCCCTTATTTCTTTTATGGAGTGAATTGCTGACTTGTTTATAAGATGTGTGAACAGGACAGTCACGCATTGCTCCACAGACTGGAAAATTGACAAGAAATGGTTCAGGGATAGACTGAGCCCCTCGTCATAACAGCTGAATGGACACACTCAGATAATTGTGAATGGTAGGTGTGAAGTGAGCACTCCCCAAAAACAAACGAGTGTTGTTTTCACTGAAGAAAGGGAAGACAAAGAATAAAAGAATGTGTGCAGCACCGCATGAACACAGCAAAGGAAACTGCCAAAAATGAAGTTGTAGATTTTCTTTTCTTTTTCTTGAGCCAAACCTTTTATTTTTTCAGTATGACACAGCGCTCTGGGTTTCTACTTACTCTCTGTACTTCCTCCGTCTCATTCATCCTTGGTATTGTGTGCATGACAATGGCCACTGGGGAGATTTGTCGGCAGCTCTGACAGAAGCTCCCCTGCAGGGAAAAGCATCTGGAGCTCCCAACAACTGGGAACGTTGCAGGGCAACGAGGTCAAGCACGGGGTCGTGTCAGCTAAGACCAGCGGTCAAAGGCCTTGAAAGTGCACTTGTGCATGGTGGTGTTTTGTTAACACCCCCCCACCCCCCCTCCCCCACAAGCCTGCCAAGCCTGGCTGGTTGGTTCACCTCAGCTTACCTCTCTATGTGATTATAAAGCCCAAGGCACTTATTACCTAGGTTTTCCCATCGGCTACTTAGCGTGATAGGTGTTTTCATTTTACTTGCCCTCAGGGGCTTTTCCTGGAGAATTCAAATTAGGTGTTACATGCTACTCCTGGGGTGTGATGCACCCTGTGTGGATGAAAATGGGGAATTGTGCTGCAGCCAAGCCTGCTATCTTCCTGATGTGCCACATCAACCACACAGCGGATGTGGCACCCAGTTATGTGTTTGTAAGGACTTCCCTGGCAGCTTCACACAACCTTTCAATATACCACCACTGTAATTTATGCAGACGATTCTACGATATATACATTAGCACACACACTTGTGGCACTTTTCCATTATACAGTTCTAGCACTACTCGTCTCGACTCGACTCTACTCAGTTTGGTACCAGGTACGTCGCTTTGCATTACTTCATCGTACCTCCTAAACATGGGCGGGGTCGTCAGCTCTCGTTGGATCCTCTCGTCTGCCACCACACACAGGAACGTCTGCACCTCGTCGAAGGACCACGGTGTAGTTTTGTGCATAGGAGCCATGTTAACTCGTGTGAAACTGTCGCGCTCATGACTCTTCCAGTGACGGCACTATCTGACCAATCAGCCGGCAGTCTGTTGACGTCACATTTTAGTATCGGCTCTGCTCGCTTGGAACCTCGCCAGAGCAGGTACTAAAAAAGTCCCTAATTGAAAAGCAAAAAAAAAGAGTAGAGACGAGTCGAGAAGAGCCGAGTAATGCTAGAACTGTATAATGGAAAAGCCCCATTGGAGAACTTGGGTTTTAAATGAGGAATAAAAGTTAGTAGAAGAATAGGTAATGGTAAATTAATTGGTTCTTAATATAGAAAAGACAAACTCTTGGGTCAAAATCTCTCTTGGGTATTTGGGTCAAAATATTCATTAAAAGTCACCAATTTTATATATAACTATCAGAGATACAGGTATTCAACAAGTTAAGGATGCAAAGTTATTAGACGTGACTATTAATAGTAAAATGTCTTGCAACAGTCAAATTGATCAAATGGTATTAAAAATGAACATGGCTGCTATAAAACACTGTAGAAAACTCATGCCTAGCTATTCACCCAAAAGATTAGTGATAATGTTAGTGTTAATCGGTCAGATGATTGTACAGCGATTTGGTCCAACACAACTGAAAGTCATTAAACAAGCAGCATCATTAAACAATAGTAAGTGCTATAAATAATCATTTGGCTTTGTTAAGTGTAAAAAGCAGGTTGCATTATTCTCTAGTGTGCCGTATTAAAATATCGTAACTAAAAGCTTAGTAATACTTTATAGTAGGCTATAATTTTATTCAGACTGACATCATTATTCTATTCGGCGGTCATCAGAGGGTCATTTTCTGTTGCCTCTGTGTAAAGCTAATTTAATACAGAGAACAGTTCATTATCAAGCAATGGTAGCATGGAACGTAGTACCAAGTTTTTTTTATTTCATAAAGTAATAAATGTTTTAACTAAAGGTTAAGATTGTATTTGGTTACAAAAGCCATTGATGCAACTTTTATTCGTGATTAAATGGAGGAGTTAATTGATTTATTTTCTCAGTTATTTAAGAGATGAATTATCATATAAAGCTATCATATGTGGTAATCAGGCATTGGGTTGGTGTTGGTTGTTGTGTGTCTTAGTGCCTTTGTGTCATGTTTTGTTACTGTTATTGTGAGTATGAATGTTACGGGTGTGTATTTCTGTTGTTGGAGCATTGTTAAAAATACTTTTGAGAGAGGTTAGCCACTGTTACAAGACAACAGCTAATGGGGATCTGAATAAACAAACAAACAAACAAACTGTCAAACGCATGTCCAGAAGGCTTTGAAACAGATAATGGAGCTGCTCTATCTCATGTTAGCCTCGGCACTGAGGGAGATCCAAGGTGCCCCGCTGGGAAGAACAAAGACACAAACGTCTCCCAGCTAACAGGGATAAGTAGTACAGATTTCCTCCCAGCATGGGGCCTCTCCCGCTTCTTGTCTCGATTACACAGGCTCATCTTGAACACAGACTTAGGCTGTGTCCACACTGATACAATTTTGTGTTCAAATGCATAACTTCTGCTACATTTACACCTAGCATCTACGCTACTTCTGAGATTTAAAACCCTTACAAACTGAGACTTTTTGAAAAACCTGCTGACCCTGTTCTAGTTTGAAAACTTAGGGATTGCATTTAAGTCTCTACGGGCAGAAACAGAGAGTTTTTAAAACGTGGATAAAGGCCCAGTTCTATTAGGGTGCAAAACCATACATCGCACCCTCAGCTGAAATTTGAGTAATAAATGCCAAGCGCAGCATGGTTGGTCTAGCACACAGACTGTGTGGGCATCTCGATGTGCTGATAAACATTTTAAAACATGTTAATAAGGACAGCGATTAATTATGAAATGGTAGTAAAAGGCTCATGTGGATGGAGTTTTTGTTTAAAATGCCGTTATGAGATGAAAATGCATTAATGTGGATGTAGCCTTTGACAGTCTTTGCATAATTCCTTTCATCCAGTTTTGGAGTACCCACTTAAGTTATTACAATTGATTATGGTGTAGGATTATAGCTGTCCTTTTTATCTGCAGCTGCAAAGGCATGTGCATATAGATGGGGGCTTGTTAAACAACTGCTTACAGCCTCCTAATTTATGTAATTTTTAGAGATATAAATAGTTGAACGTTAAGTAAACAGACGCTAGTAGACTGTCAACCGATACAGTTTGAAGAATCTCAAGGGATTATACAAGTCAGTTGATAGAAGAAAATGCTGTAATTGCAGCTAGTAAATTGCAGAAGTATGTAGTTAAGATTCCATACTTCAACCTCTAGAGCATAACTCAAATTTACCATTTTAGATGTCTAAGCTGCGATGTTTAAAACAAACACTTCACACCCAAGTCTGATAGCATTAACTTTTTTTAACACCTCCAAACCATAGCCTGAAGTAGCAAAGGGACTGTATTTTGATAAGATATTTTCAACACTATTAAACTCAAATTATGAAGTGGGAAATACATCTGAACCTTGTCTTTTTCAGGAATACTTTTTAAAGAAATAATACACATTCTTTTTCATGTTCCACCAAATCCACAAGAATGTTTAAGAAAAAGTTTTTTGGCTCTGATGGTAGGTTAGTTGGTCAGCCCACTACTTTGATCCAGACTGAAATCTCTTAGCCACTATTGGATGGATTGTCATGAAATGTTATGTAGACATTACTTTGATGATCTTGTGATGTTTCATGTAGCGCCAACAGCAAATTCATGTTTTCACTTATCCAGTGTAATTATCAAAATCTACTTTGGAACAGACATTTGTGGTGCCATAGGATGAATCTTAAAGATGATCAAAAGTGGCTTCCCCAATATTAACCAGGCTACTTTCCATTGACTAAGAATGACAGTGTCTTGTGGTTGATCATTTAGACAACAATTGGATGCATTGCCATGAAATTTGGTACATATATCCATGATGCCTAGAGGATGAATCCTACTAACCTTTTTGATCTCCTGACTATTCCTTTAGCGCTAACTTGACATTGACATTTGTGGTTTTGCACGAAATGTTAAGACAGCTACATGGAGTCTGGTCTATTAATGCCCCACTTTGAATGAACTGTAATAACTTGATCCTATGACTCCACATATCGAGCCATCATCAGAAATCACAATACTTTGGTTTATGACCAAATACTTGCTAAGCTAATGAAACATTCCTATCAGTCTCAGCTGTAATTTGTGTTTTTGTTTGGTTCTAACACTGTGTCCTTACTGAAAGTAACTTAACTGAGCATCAGCAACAAAATCAGTGTCCTAACGGCTTGCAAGGTGTTTTGAGCTCAATTTTGTAGGACACCCTGTTTCTATTAACCTCATGGTGCTCACATTGAAAGTGCTTCACGGACGAGGGACAGTTGATTTATTTAGTTAAAATGAGGTGTTGTCTCTTTGATACCTCCTCATTTCACCACAAAAGGGCAGCAGCTGGTTTGAGGGAGATCACCAGGGAGCTGCAAGATTCTAGTTAAGTTGCTGTTGGCTATATTGTACGTCATTTCCAGTAAAGAAACATCTAAATATCACAATATAAAACATGTGTTTTCTGTTTTAAAAGTATATACAAAAGCAATCGCCCATCTTTTACTTGATTGGTTATGTCTCCGGTCTGATCTTGAGTGCACGGCTGATAGGTACGTTGTTTGTTTACATGACGTAGCAGAAGTGAATATTTAACAGATTCAGTGTGGAGAGAGAGCATCTGATGTTACTCAGTGCAACGTGATGGTCGGATGCTCACTTGCTGTTAGTACATAGTGCCAGGTTAGTGTACATCCCATTTCACGCTGGGAATGTCTTCCTTCTCCTGTTGGACTTCCTTCCAGTAAAGTTGAGAATAAGGTCATTGTAAGATGTAGCGATGCTGAGCAAAACTATGGCTATAATTGTAAAGAAATCTAAATAATACACCGACATATCTATAACACAATGATATATCCCATATACAGTACAGTAACTCTTTTCTTAGGCAGCGATAAGTCTGACATGGAACATTTGCTTGTTGAATAAATACATCTGCGTTTCTCATTTCTGGGCTCGAAGTGGCAACCAGTGCCTCTGACCGTTCCAGTATTCAGTCACACTGACGGATCACATCTCCCAGCATCGGCTTTTATCACCCTCAGCTAGTGAATGATGCATTCGCAAGTTACACCGAGGAAATGCGCCGCTCATATTACACAGATTTATACATCTGAAGACAAGGTTTATCTGAGATGTTTTGAAGAGCACAAGACATGCGAGTCGCTCTTTCAATGAACACAAGCACAATGAAAGAAATGTCAGATTGTAATTTAGCTCGGCTTCTTCGCAGACACACACACGCACATACACCCTCTCTCCCCTCTTCATCTAAAGACTTTGGCAGATGGAGGCGTCTTTGTCTCGCCAGAAGTTTTCCAACCTTGAAAAAGCCTCCCCTCCTCAGTTTAATGAAGGCAAACCACAACAGCGGTGTAGTAATGACTGGATTGTGTACAACATTATCCCTCCCCCCTCCTGGACACAGCCTTTTGTATTCACCGCAGGCCGAGCTTCTCCCACCACAGAGCAAGGGAGGGGAGAGAAAACAAGCGCGCCTCTCCAATGCTAACTCAATAATGACTTCCCACGGGGGGAAAGAGAATACAGGGCAGTCTTTGAAGTGGCTGTGCTGCAGGAGGCTCTTCTGCCCCAGCCTGGTTTTATAGAGCCTGGGATCTAAACAGGCTCCGTACACCCGGCGCACACTGTCTAACACACACTTAATGTCATAATATCCTGTAGTCATTGTTTAAAAAGCTATTTGTCATTGTTAAAAAGTTGTGTATGGACTTGGGGATCTTGGCTTAAGTTGTGTGTGTTCCTTTTGTGGCTTTCACACATGGAATCAAACATCAATGGACTCAGTGAGCCAAAGAATGCAGTGGTTTTTGGTGTTTACTCATAAATCACAATTCAGACTTCAAACTTTGTTGACATGATTGTGTATAAAGATGAAGCATTTCTCACGCGAAAGGAGTCTCCAGTACATCTTTATTCTGTAATGCATACATTGATTTGGAAGGTCTGTCAGCATGGTGCATTTATGTGCTACTGTATGAACCGGACTCATTTCCAAGGTGTATGGATGCCTAAACTGGTGGTTTGTCCACCACTTTGTAATATCTTAACAACAATCAGATGCATTGTAATGGTATTTGGTACATGTATCCATGGCAACCAGAGGATAAATCCCACTCACTTTGGCGCTCCTCTGACCTTTTCTCTAGCACCACCTCAGGATGAATTGTCATATTTTTAACCCTTTAAAGATCTATTCCACACATCTGTTAAGACATATAAAACTCTGCTGCTTTGGACAATAATGTGTGTGTGATATGGTTGTTCACAAGGAAATTATAATCACCACTTTAAAATCCTTAAAATGACATCTACCCATCCCTCATTAAAAACCCAGCATTCAATGTAATATGCAGATATATTTCATTTAACAGTTTCGAAGGTGCAGTGTGTAGAATTTAGTGGTATCTAGTGGAACGAACTTGGCAGAAATGGAATATTCATATGTTTGTGTAATCACCTGAAAATAAGAATTGTTGTGTATTTGTTACCTTAGAATGAACCCCTTATATCTACAGAGGTAGCTGGTCCTCTTCCATGAGGCCACCATGTTGCACTTCCATGTTTCTACAGTAACCCAAAATGGACAAACCAATTACTGGCTCTAGAGAGGGGCTTTCATGTTTTCGTGAGTGTTTTGGCCACTGTAGGTTCTCCTTTATGCTTGGAAGTTGGAGTGTGGTGGTCAATTGATTGCAATCTGCAACCTCACTGCTAGATGACACTAAATTCTGCACACTGGTCCTTAAACACTGGACACAAAATGTCTCCTACACTGAGAAGGAGACAATGTGCTTGTTGGTGTTAGATTAAATCGGCTGGAGGTATGATTTGCAAAACTCTGGCAAGATTTTAACCCTAACCTTAACCTAACCCTAACCTCGCAACAGTCTGTCCCTCTGGTCCATCCAACCTACCATTTACCATGTGTACTGGAGGCTTCAGATTTCTACATCACACTTGTGTACGTCACAAATCATGCTCATAACTCCACTCCTAAAAATCAGATTTTCAATGAGCACAGAGAAACTTTTCCCTTTCAAGTGTCAAACTCTGCTCATACATCATCCTGCAGAGTGGAGTTCAAACGTCCAACTGTAGGAACAAAAACAAAAACATATTCTTAAGTGGAGGGATACTTAAAATTTCCCTCGACTGCTATCATTTCCAAATATGTCCAATGCTTTGGTTTATGACCAAATATCTTAAAAGCTCAGTCCCATTGGTTCATACTATGATATTAATCTTTACAAAAGGTCATTTTTATTACAGAGAAAATGATTTTCTACAACAGCTGTGCACAGTAGTTTTTATAAATGGTCCTCAAAAAGGGAGTAAACAGCGGTCTTGGGTGCTTCAGTGAAAATTTACAGCAGCAGGACAGTAAGTGACAGCAGTAAAGTCTCACATCTCCATGACCAAAACCGTGCAGGCACATTTTTCTAGAAACCTACGTTCCGAGCTTGGCAAGTTGCCTCAGCATCTTAGAGGGAAAATCAACTTAAGCCTCTGTTTTCACATTCTGGCACATAGTAACACAGAAAAACTGCCAAAACATTTGCGGATTAAGGTGCGTGTGAGAAAGGAGGTTCTGTATCTCCGACCCCTCCTCCCCCGCCTATCCTCATATCTTCACCGTCCTTTCTGTTTCTCAACATTCAGAGGAGAACGTGTATCCACATGATGGAGCGCGACTATAAGATCTGTTTACACAGTCCCTGCTGAGGTGTAAATGAATACTCAGCCCCTACATGCTCCTTCTATAAACACTTTACTCGCCAGAATAGGGAGCTCATTAGGACTGCGCTGTAATGAGGAGCCATCTCGGGGCTCAGCAGTAGGTTAATTGGGCCAGAGAGGGCAACAGGAGCCGAGTGTGAAAATGTGAATGGCAGCGGAAGAGTAACCCCTCTCCACACATTCACACACACACACACACACACACACACACACACACACACACACACACACACACACACACACACACACACACACACACACACACACACATACATACATACATACATCAGCGCGGCTCACACACACTTTATCCCACCCTGAATGGACACAGTCTGAATCGCAGTGACCCACAGAGGTCAGCTCCTAATCACCATGGCAATGGGGGCGGCACACACGCCCGAATCGGTCGGGGGGGACGAATAGCAACCACTTAAGTTTTTGGCAGCATAGCAGGCATTCCCAGCGTGAATAATGTGCAGCCGGGGGCCCTCCCAACAATCTGATGGCTTTACACAAATGGGGCCTTGTAGGAGGACATTCATCAGCAATAAAACACCTTCTTTCTCTCTCTCTTTCTCTCTCTCCGAAGAGTCCATTGCGTCTTCTGAAGCGACAGAACTGTAAAACCTGAAGCTACAGGATGGGACATTGTTTAATGCACTGCTTTATGAGGGCATTCTCTTAATTTTAATCTTTGGAGGACAGAGACGTTTAGCTGTAGGGGATGCAGCTCGGATCTATTCTCAGTCAAAACCTTTATCAGCTGTATTGCGGTGAGACATTGCCCACAACTGCAGTCTATGTGGTTATTCAGGTCTACTTCTATTCTGCAGGATTTACTCTCACTATGAGCTTGTGTTCCCCCTATTTTTTGCCTGATAGTTGAGAAAGATTGACGGAAATATCCAAAGTTTAAAATACTAAAGAGACTACAAGAATGTCTTTGGCTTCATTTAAACAGAAAGGCAAGTGTCATTAAAACATTTTTTTTTTTTTTAAGAGCAAAAATGTGACAAAATCCCATTTTATATGGTTTAAAAGGTTCCTATTCTTGCTTTTTTTCACTGTCGACCAATAACTGTTGGTTTATGTGGGTGAAAGCGTGCAAGCGTGTGCATTTGCACGCGCGGGCCGAGTAGGAAGAGGAAGAGGTGGAGGAGGAGGGGTCGGCATCTCTCTGTAATCCCTCTCAGTCTCTTATCACCTCGTGCAGGGAGAGCAGCAGTGAGGGGGGGAGGGGAGGAGGTGAGCCCCCGTGTATCGGAGCCGCTCATCTCCCTACATTATTAAACATCCATATTTCCATATTTCATTGAGCTCCCCTCCCGCGCCTCTGCAAATCGCGCTCTACTTAACATTCAGATGAGAATGGGATTTGGTTAATGGGTATTAGATTTGTAGATGGTTATCCTGTGACTATGTCTTTAGTACGCAGAGCCCAGTCACTCAGTCAGTCGCCGTACCTCCTTCTCCCCCTCTCTCTCTCTCTCTCTCTCTTCCTCTCTCTGGGGTACCACTGATGAAGTTGTAGTTTGATGTCTCTTTCTTTTCCCCTTCTTCACATAATCATAATTTATTCAAGAAGGTGAATTTAATGCTCAACTTTGTCTGCTTTGTCCCACTTTTCTTCTTCTTCGATATCCAATCTCTCCTTTCCTTCTCACAGGTCCAAGAAGGTGACAGCCTTGGGCGCCACGTTAAAAAAAACCTCCCTGCTGAAAAAAGACTTGGAGCTGGAGCTCGAGGAGCTAGAGGAAGCGGCGACAATGGTGGTTGAGGAGCAAGAGGAGAGGCAGGGAGCTTACAGGAGCGCTCCGATACCCGGCGGTGACAGCAGCAGCTATTCCAGTGACAGCAGCAGCAGCAGCAGTGACTCGTCTGATGAGAGCGAGGAATCTGATGCTGAAGGGCAGGGCTGCACCGACTCCAAAAAAGGAGGAGGAGGAGGAGAGACGTTTAAGGACAACCCTCTCCAGCAGCACTCCACCAGCACCACCACCACCACCACTGCTGCTGCTGCTGCCTCTCCTTCTCCCATCCCCCAGGAGCCCACAGTCACATTCCTGTCAGCAGGGAGGAAAGTGGAAGCCCTCCCCTCAGCCTCGGAAAGCTCCAGACAGCTGATCCAAGAGCTGGGGGAACTGGTGGCAGAGGAGATGAGAATCTCCCAAGACTCGCATTCCAGCCGCAAAGCAGAGGGGAACTGTTCACAGCTGAGCGGCGGCGCAGCAGAGACTGAAGGAACATCAGCGATGAGCAGCAGCAGTGGGACTTTATTAGAGCCGAGCCCTCGCAGGAACCCTCTACTCATCGTCCAGACACAGGAAGATCCAGATGAGAGTATCTTCATCTGTGGAAATGGAACTTAAAATGCTACCTGATGAATTTTGAACTGTAAACTCCATGTAGGTGATGTAAGATGTTTCTACATTTTGTAACTGCTTTATTTTGTGTTTCATTTTATTATGATATGAAAATTTGTATTACTTTAACCCCCCTCTAAAGCTACTTATTTCATGATAAATGAATTGATAAACTTGCTAAAGCATCATTAAAATTATTTTCATATTAACATGGCTGTTTCTTTAGTTGATCTAAAGTTATTAGAAGCCTGCTCCTTCTTCTCTTCATCTTCATTTTCTTTCTGTCTCTCCTTGTTATCTGATTTTGTTGCTACGGCTCTATATCCAAGCTGCCTACTCTCCATACTATCCATTTTTCTCTCTCTTAACATACTGTTTGATTTTATATAAATAATTTCTTCTTCATTTTAATAATTAAGAGTATTTCACCAGTGTTTGTGAATTCAGTACACTGTCATCTGCTAATACTGGAGAACTTTTCTAACATCATGTTTAATTCTATATACATTTATGCAAATGAACTGATACAATCTCTGTACGTGCTGAGCTCAAATAAACAAAACAAGAATTCCAAGAAGCCGAGGAAACATTCGTCATTGTTCATTGTTGGATGTCATTCAGTCAAAGTGCCTGGCAGAGCTACTTTAAAGCCTGCTATTCTTCTCCTAATATAAAGTAGGGAAAAGTACTAACCCCCTTCTCCTAAAGCCCCGGCATTGATTGAAGTGGAAAAGAGTCTGTCGGCACTAAACAGGGCCACGGAGTGATTGATTCATCTGGCATGAATGGCGGAGCGCCGTCGACACAGCTCAATATCATCGGGGCGCGTCTAGCAGGCGAGAGAAAACAAACAAGGAAGCACATGTCAGGCAGATAGATGAGGGCTGCGAGCGAGGCTGTGGCACAGGAGCCGTTTGTTTGAGAGATAAGAGCACCCCAGGGCCCGAGGCAGCCGCGAGATAGAGGAGCGGAGAGCCAGCAGAGACAAACTAACAAACCAGCTCTCACGATGCGCATACAACTAAAATGACTGAGCGAAGAGCGTATGCCAAAGTCGGTTTTAAGGCTGAATTTTTAATCTTTTCCGGTGTTATTTAACAGCTGTTGTTTAGGTTTAGGCACAAAAAACACTTGGTTAGGATTAGGGTTAGATGGTTTGGGTTAAAATAGTAAAATTCAGTCAAAATGCCCAATTTGGGTTAGGGTCATCTTTGAATTTGATGTCAAAGATGTCCATTTGGTGGCCTCGGTCAATGCTCTCATGCTGCTTTTGCAACTTTTTGCCAACAAATTATCTAGCCATCAACTGAGCCTGCCTCCTCCTAATAAGCCAAAATTATAAAATAAAAGAAATTCACCTTATATTGACGTCATGTCTCTGAGTAGGATTGCACCCAAAATTGGACTTTGCCGTATGCACTGGATGCAATTTAAAAGTAAAATTATGTTATTTGTACAGAGATTGAAGAGACTGGGCTAAACTGACACCCTGGTTAGTGCAATGCAATGAAATCCACTTTAATGTCTGTGTCCCCTGAGTGGACTTTGATTACTGTAAGTTAGGGACGAAAAAGAACGACAGAATTGACCCAAATTAGCAGAATTTGTCCTGGTTTTTGATCCTATTGTGTCATAACCGGCTGAGGGAGTGATTGATCAGGCACAGCCGCCATGTCGCCTCCGGCTTCTTCAAATGAAATTTCATCCTGCGTGAATGAAAGCAGCTCAGGAGCCACCGGTGATGATGGGCCCCTTAGGTAGGAGGTGTCTATAGTATTGTGTTACCGAGATGGATGGTGTTGTTAAGCGCCTCCCAAGAAGAGACGGGCTCTTTGCAACACACCCACGGGAGCTAGTGCCAACATCGCTGTGACTGAGATGAGTTACGCCGTAAAAGTCGGCTCATTTAAAACCCCTCTTCGTCGCAGGGACATGAGTCCGGGGACTGCGTGGCCCCCGCAGGCGGTGGTTCCCTCTCCCTGCTGGGGTTTCACATTGATTAAGTGACACTGGGCTGCGTTGCCGTTTTTCATCTTAAAGTGGCTTCCATATTCTCCCATCGGTGCAGCCGTCTCGGAGCCTAACCGAGGGGATCCGCGGCCAAGCTCTGCACTTCAGCCGACTTCTTCCGCAATTAATACTCCTCGCGGACACACATTTTTCAAGAGACTAGGTCATGGTTTAATGAACGTAGCTGATAAATTATACAAGGCAGTAATTAATGTGATGTCTATGCTCTTTTTTGTCTCAGATTTGATAAATCAGCCCCCTTATTCGTGTAGTGAATGTGCCCTCTGACCATCAGAGGTCTAAGAAATAGGAGTAATGTGTCGAGGACTGATTTGGGCCATCTTTGTAAGTGGCCCATTAGCAACAGCATAAGTCTAACAGTCAAAGTGAGCCTCAGGCTTGTGATATACTTTCTTTGTAGCAATGCATTATGCAGACGCAAGCTGCATCGTTCACCTATGCATATTTTATGTGTATCTGGAGAATGAAGACGTAAATCTGCTTGGAGAAGACCAAATTCACATCGGCCAACACCAGAACATCTTTGAGAATTTCCAATTTTGCAAAATATATTAACATAACATTGAGCATGGACGTTCGTCCTTGGAAATAAACAAAATAATTATGTAGGAGTAGTTCTGCCGGTGGTAACAATCTTATCCTCTAATGCTCTGCTAAAAAGCAAATAAGTAAATTTCCTAAAATTATTACTTTAACTTGACTTTCAAAAAGTTTTCAACTGCATCCTTTACGCACAAAATCAAGTATGGAACTTTGCTCTTCATCAGATGTTGTTGAAATATCAGGAAAAAGCTAATAGTAAGTGGACCTTGAGTTAAGATTATGTAGTCAAATAACTGAACATGGCAAGTTATATTGGTGATGATGCATCCTGAAATAATGCGCCTACTATTTTTACTATTGAGTTGCATCTTAGCATCAAGTAAGTTAATTACTGTGGTATAAGTGCTGGGGACCATTATACACATGTGAATGTGTTGCTAAAAGCGAGTGTAGTATATCTTAAAATGCTATGTGTTTTGTGTATAGAACCATCTGATCCAACACACAAGGAGGACCCATTTTAAATCCTCCATGTTAAGTGAATCATTTGGCTTTGGCTCTAATCCTAACCCTAACCCTAGATGTGACCTTGCTTACCTCACTGTAAATAGAAATTCCAAAAATGATCTCACTAGTATGATAATGTTATTTGCTTGTTTTTGTTTTTAATGGGAGCGGCAGCAGCAAGGACGGTGTCGTCACTGCCCCCTCTCCCACCGACACACTGCCTGTGGTTGATTATAATAGAAAACTCAATCTCCTCTCCTGTTCCTGAGAGGCAAAGTGATTCTGGTGCTTGAAAAGATTAATAGCCCTCAAGAAGAAATGAATCAGGTGCTCTCCAGAGCCTGACTCCTCCAATGGGCGTGCAAATAGAAATCCTTTTGTGCACCCTCTTTTTCTCACACGGCTGTGTCGTCTGATGCGGCTCGCCTCTCCCTTTTGTGGCCTTCGTACTGTGTCATGTCGCTCCAGGCTTGGCCGGCTAAGAGACGAGGAGCGGCTCTCGCTGAGCCTGCCGCGAAAAGAGAAGCAGGTGGCTGTTCCCTTCAGCTCATTCTTCTGGCTTTTGGAAGTCGGTCCTCTTGAAATGATTGGCGTATGGTAATGAGGGAATGATTGCATGGGATGTGTCAGTGTCTCTCGGGCTGACAGTGCTGACAGGGAGGGATTATCTAAATGGGCTATTTTCATGCTCTTAATCACAAAAGAAACAGTGAAATACCCTCTTTTCCGCAGCGTGTGGGAGCATGTGTGTGTGTGGCTGCGTGTTGACAGCGTCGGCATCCACTTGTCGTCAGTAGTGTTGCCTGGCTGATTCACTCTAATTGGTGTGAGCAATGTCCGTTAAATCACTCCCTAACTCTCAGTGGACATGTGCTATCAGGCAGCTTAATGCTGCAAATTGCCTCTGCCATGCTAGAGCTGTGCGTGTGTGTCTCTCTGTGTGTGTGTGAGCAAGAAAGCCTCCCATCATTATACCACCTTGTTAAGTGCGTTGGGGTTGCAGGAACATTGTTGAAGTGTTAAAGTAGAGGAGAGTCATCAGGGAGAGTAGCCATGCATGAAGCCCGACTGTCTCAATCTCTGACCCGCTGACATCTGAATGTACATTTAATACTATATATAAACTACATTCCACGTTGTGAACCTGCACCATACATAACAGCTGAGATACAAGACAGCTCCTCATAATTTTTTCACACTGGTAAACAACGGCACATTTCTAATGAGGCTGCTTCCACATTGTGCTTTCCTTTTTGTCCAGAACATTTGTTCATTATCTCAGCCAGTCCGTGCTTCGGCGTATGTTTCGAAGCGTTCCAAAAAAGCTCCAATCTCATGTTTGTTTTCGTAGCTAAAACAGCTGTCAAACACGATTAATATTTCAGTGAGAGACTGTGCTGGAGGGAACCTCTAAGTGCTAGGGGAGTTGGAAACAACAAACCAACACTGTTGCTTTCTGGCCTTCTTCTCCCCTGCTCGTTCGGCTGCGTCTTCTGTATATTATTCTCCTCTCTTCCACCCTGCTTTAATGAAGCTCTTTTTACGACTCCTGAAACCGAGCGGCGCAGGATGGAAATCATAATAAACTAGGTAAAGCTCTCTCTGTTGGTGTCAAGGCTTGGTCAGATTGAGCTATCATTGAGCAGGCTTTTTGATATTTTCTATTCAGAGGCAAGCTGATCAGAGGGTTATTAGATGAGAAAGAGTGTGCACACTTTGAGCTCATCTCAGAGGCTGATGAGGTGTTTGCTCTTCCTTATGTCCACGGGACGGTGTTCTTTAACCTCTGTGTGAAGTCCACATTTCTGCCCCTCTTGGCTCAGAGCGGAGCAGAATGAGCCCCACACTATTGATGCCTTGTGGATGTTAGTTAGTATGTTGCAACCAGACAGCAAACAAAGGTTTCTCGTGCTCATACTCCCCAAGCGCCCTGCAGACAAGCTCCCCTGACATTACAGATGTAGGATCTTGACACAGATAAAACCCTCTGCTTTCACGTAAACAGAGAAACACAACTCTGCTCCTTTTCTAAATTTGCTTGACGGTGTCTGTTCTGGAGTTCGCGTTGACACACGCTAAGCAAACAAACACTCAGACTTTCCACCCTGATTGCAGCTGTTGGAGCGAAACACGACATCATCCTTCCGTGCTTCATCCAAACAGCGTCTCCACAGTTAGCAGCACCTCTACCCTTTTCACCCCTACGCACATCACAAGATTTGGCCTCTTACCATACTCCTCTTCCCCTGGGAGAGTGTTGCATGAAAGCAGATACCCATACATGTGTCGCTATGCCAATCCTGTCAGCATGTCACGGATCGGACGCCCGCCGCGATTCAATCGCTGTTCTCTGGCACGCAGAGGTGTAGATTACATCTGAATGGTACAACGCCGTGCCTTCCAGCTGACACACGGCATCAGCGGAGAGAGAGAAAAAATGTGATCGTTTAGGGGTGAAGGGAGAGAAGAGCAAGGTAAAGCAAAAGGAGGAGGAGGAGAGGAAAAATCACTTTGGTGGCTGTCTGAAGTTCCTCCTCACACTGTCTTTCTAGTTTCTTGGAGAGACTTCTGCTGCTTCTCATCAAAAGACTTCAGTTGAGGGTAATGAAACATTCCAGCGGGCGCGTTCACCAGCCAGAAAAGAGCAGAAAATGACTGAAGTGTCGCAAGCTTAAGTAGGTTTACAGAATGTGGGGCCCCGGCTCTGCCACCACCATCTACCATCACAAAACTGACAGCTGAGCAAGGGAATACGCATGTTGTATGTTAATGCTGTGCGTGGCTTATTATGTTAAGCTGTGGGAACAGTGTCAGATCAGATAAGAACTGATAATATAAAACTATCTGCAGGCTGGATGTGAGCAGCACAACTCCACACTTGAAAAGAGAAAAGAACCTATCAGATAACCAGCCCGTACTTGGATAACTGTTGATAAGGTTGCTGGATCGGTTTACTTGTACAGAAGGAGGCTGTTGACCTCTGAACCCTGGAAGTGTAGCTGCTTAAACTGACCTTTAGTTGGTCCAAATGGCAGCGCGAGTTTATAGAGTGTGTGCTGAGTGCGGACTTTGCTCTCTATGAGGGTGTGCTTTAAGATTTAATCTGATACTATGATGCAGGTTGTTTGCATGGATTTTCAAGAGAACAAAGCAACGTTTTTTTTTTTTTTTTTCATATCTTCATATACTGTGAAGTCGTCAGTATGCTTTTAAGCAACGTACCTTTGCCACCCAGCCTTTGCAATGTTGGAACTGGGGATCTGACAAATTTGGTAACTTACCGAAACCGAAACAATCTGACAAGTGTGCAAAGGTGAGGAAGTATGTATTCTATCTCCAGCTCTATTGCTTCACTTTTGTGGACAGCTGAGTGCAACACCATAAATGCCTTTGAGGGAAGTCTTTTTGAAAGTGTGCACCATTATCCCCCATTATCCACAACTCAGTGTGTCCTGTCCCTCTCTATGACTGAAGGCTTTTGGTTAAACCTTCAAGTGTGGCTGTTCAAATCAGATATAAACACATCACATATCTGCCTTGTGTTTGGATGATCATACAAACTCACACTGCCTAATAGGTCAATAATGCACACATTGCTACATCCAGGTTGAAATGCAACATCATATAAATCTTGTTTGTTTTAAAGAGGTTTGAGCCACAGGGACAGCATATTGTGCTTCCAACTGTTTCCAATTGAAAATGAAAAATGGCAAGAATCTTAAATAATAGAATGAACATCAAGAACATCAGCTGTTTATGAACACCAGCACAACTGGTCTCAGCATCAACTGGGAAGGTGTCAAAGCATCGAACCATGACTCACTGAATGGCTGGAGAAGAATCAAATGGGACATTCACATTGTTACCAAAGACCATCTTATGACAGAGACAGGGGTTACAGTCTCCCCCACATATACAGTACAGCCACTTGATATCTCGTGACTGAAGTTCCTTGCTTGGGTCGCATGATGTCCACGGAGCCAGCTCCATATGCTGAATGAAAACAGAGAAAACTCCAAAAACCAGTAAGTGACATTTGAGCTTAGAGTATTTTCTTACATATACTGTTCCCAGAGGTAAGAATGAACTTCCAAGCTCAAATAAATCTCTTGATTTGAATTAGAAACATGTGCAACTATATCGTCCCAGATTTTCCCACTCAAATAACATTAACATTCAACATTAGATCAAACAGCTTGAATATTTTTGGTAATACATCTGTTTGCAGCCTGGTCCAACCCATCCTCTGATCTCAATGAACACACAGGGAGAGTGATGGGAGAACGGGATTTGCAGGCAGGCTAAATGTGTATGTTCCTCTCTAATATATCCCAGCCCTGAGTGCATAACCCTAACATGTGCTAATCTCTACAACACGAAAATCAATGAGGTGCCCACCCACACAACATTCATCTCTGCGGCTGAGTCAGGAGACTCCAGTATGCACACATCTGTGGAATGTTAGCATCACTTGTGGATTTACTAGCGCGTCAACAAACACACATCTTCCCTCAGCCCAGGGGTAACACCAGGACACGCTTCATGTCCTGTTAGGAATTATCAGGAGACAGGATGTCGTTCAAGTGTATAGAAAAATGAGATAATCTGTCACTTTTAGGATTTCAGGTTTTTATTTATTTGAAGATGTAGTGCTGTTGTATAATCATATTTCTTTATGACAAGATGTAATAAAACGAATGTCCCACGGTAGTACAATACAACCAGTTAGCTACATGAATAAGGTCATTAAGCTAATAATGCATTGACAGGCAACTATAACCACAATACTCCGGAGAAAACTGCCGGTGTGAAACAAGTTCACGGCTATTTCCTGCAGTCTATCTATCCGCGCTCCTGAACCTGTGAATCAATCAACCTGTCAATCACGACGTAGCCACGCCCTAATGCATACCCTGCTTTATCGTCAAATATAAAATCAGGGAGGCCAAAATTTCACAAATGAACATCATACTGCATTGAAGAAGGCTTTAAACTAGCGATTGAGACCATAAACACATTTTGAAAACATTTACTGAGGTTAGAAATCAAGTGAGAAGTTGGTGAATTCTCCATTGACTTGTATAGAGACGGAAGTCCTTTTGACACCAAAACGGTCGCCCCCTGGTGGCCTTTTGATAGAATGCAGTTTTAAGTTACTTCCGCGTTGGCCTCATTTCAGAGGACTGGAACTCCCTGCCTGGTTTACTGCCTGCTAGCACTAGCCTCATATTTAGCATACAGACATGACATCAACAGACATATCTGCTTGTCTAGCTGTCAGCAAGAATATTTCCTAAAAACTATGTCTTTCAAGAACTTTTAGCAACTTAAGGAAAAATTCTCATCGGTATTTAACTTTTAAGTAGAAGTGCTCAAAAAGCTTCATCAGATAATTTACTATGTGGTGTATGTGAGACGTTTGTGTCATGAAATGTTCTTGTGTCAACATGGCAGTGAAGGGACATAAAAATCATTTTAAAAAGCATGTTGAAAGGTATCTTCTTTTATTCTTGTACTCAGTGTTCCCAATTAATACATGCAGGTGCAACATCAATCTACACTTTTTTGCAAAGTTGACCTCACTGACTTTAGTCTCGCACTGTATACATGTCAAGGAGCTAGTCAAGTGCTCAGCATTCAGCTCCAGCAGAAAAATTACACGTCTCTCAGGGGGCCAGAGAGGCAGTGGTGAATAAATCTGAGAGTGGATGAGTCTCAATATTCATCTCAGAAAGGAGAGAGAGAGAGAGAGAGATGGAAAACAACATATAGCACAGAGTCTAGTGCCAGCAGGTTTGTTCTTGGAAATGTACAGCTTGGCAGTCAAACAGCTATCCAGCCTGTCGGAGGATGCAAGAATGTGAGAGACAGACGGCATCGTGACAAACTCTAATAGAGAACAGACCTTGATTCTGGACACCAGTTTCGAGAGAAAATGAGCATCTTGTCATCTTCCAAACTGTGAGATGATGTCTATTTAGACTCTAATGGGGAAAGTAAAGTGTGTTGCTGTCAACTCTATTGTTTTCTCTGTTTTGCATCATCATTACATATTGGTTCTGTTTGTTAGTATTTTATGTACTTCATCAAGTTGATGGGAACTTATGAGAATCACATTGGGCAGGCTACAGCTCTGTCTTCTTAACTTTCTTCTCTCACCCTAATCCCCAACTTACTTTATTTCCACACTGTCTTTTGGTTTTCATTGTGGACATGCCCATTTGAATTTGAAGATATTTTGAGTTTGAACAAGTGACAATGGGTTAAGTCAGGATAACATGGTGTGAGCTTTGTAACATACTGGCATACACTATTTGGCGGAAATCTATTTCTACCTTTAGCAGAAATGATCTTACACATCATCTGGTAACCATGCTGTTGGTCTATTGCTCTTGACTAACACTTAGCAACAATACCAAGAAAAGCTGAGTGCAGTTATGCATTAAAGTCATGACTCAGTGAAACATGACACATTTGGAAGCTGTCTGATTCATCATGTTGATTTTATGTTTAGGTTTTCTATCTTTTGCTGCTGTACCACATGGAGCCACCTCTTGTAGTCTGGTTAAGAATGGGCCATTTTTCAACACAACCACTCTGCCCTCAAGGAAACCTGAGCAGAAAGACCTTAATCCTGACCCTGATGAACACTAACCTGAACCCAAACCACAATTCCTAGTTGCCAGGAGATTTCTGAAACCACTCTGAAACCCTCTAATAGCAAAACAGAGTTTTTAAATGCTCTCCAATGATCCTCCGTATTTTTCTTCTGTTATGATATCTTCTAATTACGCAGTTTATCTCCCCTGTGACAATGTTCCCTCTGTTATCTCGAGTGAGAGTCATATTTCATGTGCTCAACACAAGCTGTGTGGCGACAGCGTGGTTGCGTCGTCCCGGTTCCACTGTGATACCGTGATTACATCTCAGCCACTTGAGCCTCCCTATGTAACGCATGCTCACGAGGCAGAAAAGCAGAGACACCGTGAAGTATTTTATATGTTACAGTTACATGGATGAGTGCAGCACACATAACCTGCCCTGGGCCTGTTTCCTCTGTGCAAACACTCGCTCCACTGGACAAAGACAAGCCGCAACCTTTCCTGACATGACAAAGCAGTGGGCTGTGTAAAAGTCTGATCTGACACAGCTGCTTGACTCTTAATGGTGTGTTTCTCTTCACATGACAGCCCTTCTCACAATGTTATGACCACAAATTGTTCATGCTATGCGGGACCATTAGAGAGATGCACATATAGGGTTTATGCTGAAGCACTTTTTTGACCTCTCTAGGCTATATTTGGGAGTAATGTGTATGTACATTAACCTCTGTGATATGTGGAGAAATGTGTAAATAGCTTATTAGTTCAGCTTGAGCAGACACTCACCCGCTACTGGAAACCTGGGCCCTGTTCTTCGTACACGATACTGAGTTGGTTTGATTTGATCATCCATGATTTGACACAAGCATGGATTTTTTTTTCAGTTCTTCAAAGCTGGTGTGACGTTTATCTGGATCTGTTGTCAGAGCAACAAGCCTTTAAAGTCTATCTTGTAAAAGAGCAGCATATTCTTATCCTTGAATACGGGCAGAAGTATATAAATGCTGATATAGTCCTGTTTTCAGATAAAACGAACATGTGGATTATCAAGAAATGCAATTATCACAAATTACAAAATACAGTTTGGGATACTGTGAACAAAATAAATGTGTACTCTACTTTATGTGAGATTTGACACTGAAAAATGACAGTATGTTTAAAGTGGATTCTCTGCATTAAAGTGGTAAAGGAACCAGCTGTGAGCACAACACTGACATCAGTTTGTAAAGTTGTTAAGATGAACAGCTGCACATTTATACATAGAGCTAACATGAAACAGCTGCTGGGTGGTCATTTAAATGTGTTTTTGTGACTAAGTGAACTCACATTACATATGGTAACAAACTGGCTATCAACTCAACCAATCGAATGAGATTGAATGGTTTTAATCTTGACTTAAAAATAAGAAATAAATACATCTGTTATTCTAGATAATCAAACAGAAATTGGCTGGATCAGAACTCATAGGATCATTTTAGCTGGATAACAATATGTAAACCGGGATTAGTTCAACCACTTCTACTTTTACATGTATAAACATACCATATAAAGACAATTCATTTGCATCAACTGACCTTTTGGCTTAGAAAACTAAATACAATAAAACTGCAAGATTATATTACATTTAAACTTTATGAAAAAAGCCATTAGCCAAACTCCAACGCGACTGACTAAATTCTTCAATTCCTAAAGGACAGATAAGAGCATGCAGTTTCAGACAGATTAAGGCACAGTCCACTGTACACTCTGCATCCCATATTGATTTGTTTCACACTTGGTTTGTTAATGATGTTGATTTTATTTACATGCTTGTTTAACTCTAGTGTAAAGTGTTATCCGCGGCCTATTAATTAAATTAAATGCGTGGCGCCCACGTGGTGCAACCCTGTCAAACTCTCCCCCTGGAAGACAGCAAAGGGCAAACTGTCACCCTGGGCAAGGAAATCAGGTGTATTAACAAGTCAATGAGAAATTCATGTGTGTATAATTTCACAGTGAGCACATCTGACCTTTGTTAATGATGCCACTCAAACCTGCAGGTGGTGTTTCTCAAATGAACTCCCGGGGGAGAAGGACTGGCTGCTAGTAACGGTGGAGAGGGAGGAAGAACACACACTCAGTCAAGGGGAAAATAAAAGGAAAGTGTTGTCCAGATCACTTCACGTCAAAACCAAGTGGCAACTTTCAGGTTTGAAAAATGAAGCCGACACACTAGTGCCAAAATCTCCTGCTCTTCAAATTGCTACTTGAGGCTGGCTCCAAAAGCGAGTCATCCTCCAAAATCCCTGTGTTAAAATGCCCAACTTTACAGGAGACCTAAACATGTTTACAGCCTGGTACAAAAAATGGTTTTGGTCTCTAATAGCTCATTTCCCCATTCATGACAACTGCACAGGGGGTGAAACTGACCCATTTAAATTTTCATTAAGGCTTCAAGTTATGCATAATTAAGGGCACAGATTTTTTTCTTCTCCCACCAGCCAGCGGTAGGTCGATATGGGTGAGGGTGAATACTTAACCGGCTAGTGCAGTGAAATCAAGCAGCACCAACCAAGGCTTGAAATTGAAGCCAATCCCCTTAAAGTACAGTACCACTGATGGTCACTAGATAGTGGCTCCAAAAATAACATTACCTAACTTAGCTAATGTTAGCACAAGTCTGCACCACTCAGTGTTCCCAATAAGTTAGTGTTTGCTTCAGTCCAAAGTACTGTGGGGTGTTTCCAAAGTGTGAAAGGAAACACCCCACACTCCACACTATTTGGAAGTTTCTGGCTCCAAACGGAAAAGATGGAGCTGACTGTTAGTAGCAACTCTGGGCTTCAAACTGGCTATAATTCAAACTAGTGGGTGACGTCACGCCTCGCTACATCCATCTTTATATACAGACTATGAGCAAAACAGAGAGACAGAGAGCACCAGGCTCTTACATTCGCAGATGCTTACATTCACTGATGTGCTGCCACCGTGATGGATCACTCTTGAGATCTTTTTTTTTTCCTGTCTGAAAATTACCCTCATATTGTGTGTACTCTACCTGGAGTACTGTTGGTTTTTGAGGTAGAGCTCTGTTTCGGGGAAGGGGAGGGGGTTAGAAAGTCCTTGAAAAGCAATTTATCCTCTCCCATCCAGAGACATCTTCTACCTGCTCACTCCTCCAGCTATTTTCACCCATCTCCTCTTCTCATCTCCTGGAGCCCTCTTACTCCATCTTAATTTTCTGCCGCGCTTTCATCACCTGCTGACTCACCCTCTCACCCCCCCCCCCCCTTTACCTCACATATTACTCTTTTTCTCTGTGCTGCATCACACACTTATCACATCTAGTATCGTAAGAATCAAATGTGAAGGCCGGCCGGGCTCTCGCTGCTTAAATCTCCCCATAATGGAGCCCAAGGGTATCTGAAATTGAGTGTGAAGACTGCATCAAGGTCATTTACTCCACCCCACAGGATAGTGATGGATGTCTTGTCTGATTGCTCGATTTGGCTGCCCTACTTGAAGAAGAAGGGGGGGCATATCCCATTGCACTTCCTGAGCAAAGGAAGAGTGTTGCTTTTGCACGGATGGCCAGAAAGTCATTCCTTAGTGGGAGCGAAAAGATGAGGAGGGAGGGGAGGAGGTGTAATAGGAGGGTGGAGATACTGTATAATAGCCGCTGGGGCCTGGGGAGAGAGGGGCTCTGTGTCCAGATTCTTGAGTAAACATTTGAAGGGATTAAAATAAAACATATTGATTGCTGGGTGGATGGCGCACCATCTGTCAATACGCTAATCTGCCAAATTGACTGCGACTCTCGGAGCATTGCGCGGCTCCAAACAGCTGGATTCAGTCATAGAAAACCATAAACACCAGGCGTAGTCAGCTGAAACCTTTCCCAAGTGCCTGTGATTTATAATCCCCTGGATTGTGTGTGTATGCACTTGTGGAAATTACTATAGACTGTGGTTGGACATGTAAGGCTCGGTCCATGCAGTTGTGATGTAAGGGTGAAAAAGCTCATTCACTCTGAAAAGCATGATCCGAAAGTGGACTGAATTGTGCGCCTTTTATCCAGTCCCATTTGTCACGTCTCTTTATGCATGACTATTATGAAGATTAAATTCATTATCTCATTTGATCCACTGTAATAAGCGCTCTAATAAAGTATAACATCCTAATGAGACAAGATGGCTAAACTAAATGGTAGCTAAACTCAGCCACGGGAAGCACAGTCACCCTGCACGAAAGCTACAACAGAGGGGCTTCATGTATGAATTGCGCAACCTGAGGTGTCTAGCTGTCGGATTTTTTAATCAACAGGCAGGTAATTGACAAGTGAGGCGTGATTGTCTTAGTCTTTATTCAGTGTTATGTGCCAGAGTTAACAAAGCGTGAGATTGGGCCGTGCCTCTACGCTGCACATTCTCAGCTTGCAGGCCTTTTGTTCTGCAGCCCTTTGTGGAGTCTGCCCCAGATTCATAGAAACTCTCCACTGCTGAGTGAGCTGAAGGAGCTGCTTTTTTGTCACACACCCTCATTCTCTCCTGAGCACGCATAGACTCACACAAACACACACACACACACACACACACACACACACACACACACACACACACACACACACACACACACACATGCACAAAGGCTGAAGCTCTGCCAGCGTTTCGTGGGATAATCTACCTTCCTGAAGGTTTGCTAAAGCAACCCCCTTCCCTCCCTCCCTCCCTCCCTCCCTCCCTCCCTCCCTCCCTCCCTCCCTCCCTCTCTCCCTTCCCACCACAACCCCACTTCTTCTTCTTCTCCTCTGTCCTCCCTCCCTCGTCGCCTCCTTCTTATCGGCCCAGTGTAAGCAGCGTGTGGTTTCCTGCCAACTTCTGGGAGCCGTGAGCAGCCCCTCCAAACAGGAACACGCATGAAGACATTCCACCGCTGAAGGAAACAGTGTCCTCAACCGCCCTCCCTCCCCCCCTCTTGTTCAATCCCCACGGACACTTCCACACCTCCCCAGACACAACCCTTAGCTCTGTGGGGACTCGGCCACTGGACGATCTGCGCGCATGCACAAACATGCACGGACACACAAGACCGGGCACAGACTACAGCCATTCAGCACAGCCATGGAAATGGAAATGAATATAGCTGTACGGCTCAGAGTGTGTGTGAGTGAGAGAGAGACGAGACAAACAAACAGTGAGAGAAAGAGTGTGTTCATGACTATGTATGAGAGAAAGATAGAGGAAATGTCTGTATGGGTATGTATGAGAGAGAGAGAGAGAAAGAGATGGGGGGGGGGGGGGGGGGGGGGGGCGTGAAATGATATTTTCTGAAGAAATCCATCATCAGCTTCTCTCACGTCATTTATCATCATGTCCTGTCACATCAAAATCTCACTTTCGGTTTTGGGTCTGGAGTCTGACTCTGAAATGAGCAACTTTTTCTCTTTTTTTCAGCGCACTAGTCCATAAGTCGCGGGAGAGGTTCTTCTACTGTACGTTTATTGGAAATCCATGAAAGCTTCAGTTGAAAAGCGAACATTACAGTGAAGAGCACTGAGAGAGAGAGAGAGAGAGAGAGAGAGAGAGAGAGAGAGAGAGAGAGAGAGAGAGCAGTTGGAGGGCTGTTATGCGCCTGTTAGAAGAGTAAATTTGTTTAACATTGCAGGAGCGCTCTTTGAAACCAGACGGCAGTTCTGGGGGGAAAAGCAATAAATCCGCAATGCCGCTCTGTTAATTTTGATAAATGTGCAGAGATACAGAGAGACAGAACAATACGAGAGGCAGAGTCACATGGGTATCATCTGCGGGTGAAAGGTCAAGTAAGACTAATCGCGGCAACACAGTGGAAGTGGAACAACAGCAGCCCGGGTGCCGTCACAACAAAGCTGGGCTATGAGAAAGCAACCGTAGGGGACTGATTCTGAAAGAAAAAGTCGAGCAAACATTATGGATTCAGACGGGCAAGCGTAGCATAAAAGTGGGGCTTTAAATCATTTAAAATCTTATTTAAAAGCTCAGTGTTTTTTCTCCTGGCATGACCGGTGTATCGATTGGGGAATGTTAT
This sequence comes from Scomber scombrus, assembly GCF_963691925.1. Classification (NCBI taxonomy): domain Eukaryota; kingdom Metazoa; phylum Chordata; class Actinopteri; order Scombriformes; family Scombridae; genus Scomber; species Scomber scombrus. Next base: position 7,404,708 of record NC_084972.1, read on the forward strand.
TGGGGAATTCTGTGAGAGATGATTAATCATAAGTCACTTTTCTCCTCTGTGTATGTGGATGAGCGCCAGAGAGAGGGAGGACGTGTCCTCGTCCTGCCGTCCCACTGCCTTTTTAGCAGCCAATTCTCCCACTTCTGCCCTCTCTCTCTCTCTCTCTCTCTCTCTCTCTCTCTCTCTCTCTCTCTCTCCATCTGATCTCCTGGAGTGTTTTCGAGGAACGAGTAAACAGAGCGAAATGACCCAGACAGAGATTTTGAGAAGCTGATTTCTTTCTTCCTTCCTTTCCTGGGTGACTGTACCCAGCGTGTACGTGGCACAGCCTTTTTCTTTTCTGTGTACTGCTTACCCACATAAATGATTCAGTGGCGTATTGAAATCCCACAGTGGGCTCCTCTGGTGAAACTGCAGAGGTGTTTTGAGATCCAGGTCGAATGTTTGATGCGCAATACAAACTGAAGCACTTGAGACAAGAGGACTTGTGTTTAAGTGGTTGAACACATTTATTCTTCTCAAAGTTTAATTGCCACGTACTCACTCTAAAGCTCTTCTTATCTTTTACCGCTCAAGCTTTGAATAGAGTCCTTGTGGAAATTTCATTTGTTTTTTTCTTTCTCCTCTATGATAAAATCTGCAGAAGAGTCATCAGCATTGTGAAATGGATTGTGCTTATGACCGCTCTACAATTTAAATGCACTGTTACTGCACAGAGGTCACTGGGATTTAATGACTTTGTCTCAATGTCTGATATCAAATTTTATTGTATGCATTAAAAGACAGACAGGCTTGGCTTTATTCCTGACATTTTCGGTGTGTCTTTTTGATTTCACGGGTAGAAAAAAAAGTGCCAACAACCTGTACAGCCTGGAATTGGCATGATATTCCAGATTAGAAGTTATTTAAAGCCTCAAATTGTCAGCATACACTTGTGGCTGCAATTACTGTAACTATAAAATGTGGAGATATAGCTGACATGAGCTTATTTTATATGATGTATTGTCCGACTATGTATGAAGGTTGTTCCGAATGACCACACTTAAAGGCGAAGTGAAAAGCCAGCTGTCAAAGAGAGGCGTGAGATGAGATAACCATACAAATACAATCTTTCCTTGAAGGCACTCATGATGTTGTGCTTGGTTGTATGTATGAAAAGAGATTTCAAACCTTGCTTACTTACCTCCTTACAAAGTTACACACATTGTCGAACGCACCACCATCTATTTTGAACATAGGAAAGATCTGTAAAGGTCTTCAATGAGGCGAACAGATCTCTTTTTGTCACACAACCCCCGACAGGACATATGACTGTTTGATGTCCTTGTCAAACACTGTGATGATGATGTTTGACGAGCAGGCTGGCTGTTGCAGAGATTGAACCTCTTATTTCTACTGGCAGTTTTCACACATTCATGCCTAGCAGCAGTACAATCTCAATCTTCTATCAGACACTTGAGCACCTCTGTGGAGTTTTTGCAACTCAAGGCTGCTGCATGCTCCGAACAAAAATGCTGTTTGAGATGATTGGACGCGCCCAGATTTGTAAAGTAGGAAACCCAGTGATCTGACAATGACTCCCATGTTACAAGAGGTATTGCGCAAATTTTGTTTTTGCATTGTATATTAAATCTTCCAACTCTTCTCAGTGTGTCTGAATTGTTTCACCATTGAATGTCATGCTGTTCGAACTCCGCTGCTCGCCTCTCATGCATAATGAATGAGGGCTAACTGTTTGCTTTGTGAAATCGTGTGAGAGTAATGTCAGAGCCTTGCTCAAGGGTGTAGTTGATGAAGGAGGGAGGGAGGGAATAATCTGCACTCCTCTCACCTTTGGGCCAGCTGTTCACGGTAAATGTTTAAAAATGCCTCCTCTAATGTGTTTTTCATTCTGGTTGCATCAATGAATTAAACAGTCTGCACAAATATTGTGATCTCTCTGAAAAAAAGTAACTGCAAGGTCTTATCCTCCTCTGAATACAAATGAACTTCACTTGCTAGAGTCTATGCAAGTGAGTGCTGTAAACGTGCAAGTTTTTTTTGGTTTTTTTAAAGCATTTTTCCCAGGAACTCATTACAGAACCAGCGAGCCAGGGCTTAATGTTGTTTTGACTGAATTGTAGTTATCAGTAGGCCACCGTGATGAAGCTCAATTAGAGCAGCATGCTATGAGCTAAGCAGAGGTAATCACTGGGCGGTGGGCAGACTTATGTGAAGGCACGGATATTCACTCTGAACTGAAAAAGTGAGGGATTCACAATAGGACCTGGAGCCGTGGAGAGCAGCTAATGAGCCTACATGATTCACGCTTGGTCTCCCCCACAGAGAGCCTTGTCCTGGGCAGAGCAGAGGCGCGCAAGAGGTGCAGTGTTTGCTCCAACACATTCCATGACGCAGCCTGTCAGAGCCAGGAGGGTAAAGGGGCGATTAAAAGTTTCTCTTGCAATGGCTAGAAGAAAGAAAGTCTTCTGTGTCTTATTGGGGTCTTGAACCAATTTAAGAGACTGTGGACATGTTTATTTCAGTAAACAGAGATGGACAATGCGTCTAGTCAGGCTGTTTCTTCCCCATTCAAACTGATGTTCCAGAGAGGTCTTGAGAGAGAAAAATGGGTGAGGTTTTTTAAATATAACTGTTCGTAATGAAAGACAACAGATATTTTGAACGTATTCGTATATGCCACAAAATCTAACTTTTCTGACAGCATAGTGCAAGCATGATTAAATACTTATGTGTGAGGCAATGCCTAAATACCTAAATTATCTGTAGTGTTACTTCACAGCAAAAGTGTTCAGCCTTGGTGTTTTGTGTGGAGCTTGCATGTTCTCTCCATGTTAACACAGGCTTCCTCACATTCAAAAAAACATGCGGTCCAAGTGATCCTGCAGCTCTAAATTGGTCATAAATGTGAAGTTGATAATGAATGTGTGTGTTGCTCGTACTTAAAACTCTGTGATAGACTTGAGTGTTTCCCAGGCTTTTGCACAATGCATGCTGTGAAAGGCTCATCATTATTGCTTTGGAACAATTCTTTTGTGCCTCTATCATGGATACATCTGCACCAATATTATTGTTATTATTATGAATAGAATTATTTAAGACCCCCTCCCTCTAACTAGAAACATGTTTTGTATGTTTATCTTCAGTTGGACATTTGACAGCAGAAAGATGTACATGCAGAGTTTGACACAAAAGCTGTTTTCGCAATCATCAGCTGACGGGGGAAATGTTCTCTGTGTGCTTACCTTAATCTCACGAGAGTATGACCTTCGTGACATCACAACTTATTTGGAAGTCAATCGCGGTTCAATTTGCAACTTGCAAAAGTGTGATGTGGAAATTTGAAACTTCCACATCAGCTACACACAGAATGTTCTTCTCAGTGAAGTAGGAAACATTTTGCATGCAGCAGATAAACCTTTCAACGGAAACATATTTGCATATTCATAGATTTTTCAATGAGGAAGAAGTCGCTTTTAAGATTGTGTTAGTAGTTTGTTGCATGTTTTTGTGCAAAAAATATATCAGAAGAAATATTATTCAATATTTTATACATCTTAAAACATGTCTCAAGAGGATCTTTATCCCTAAACGAGCTGGAATGCTGCAGGAGGTCATGACCAGGCTTCTAGTGGCTTTTCTGAGGACCAGAATGAAAACTCTTGAATGTATTAAAACTCCATGTGTCTAAAGAGCTTGTGGTGGCTGCACTTAACTTTTTTTAAACAATGACTTATTGTAGTTTTGACAACCCTGTAATACCTTGCTTCTTTTTTCAGTTTTTCTTAGTCTGTGCTACATTAATGTAATTGTTTTTCCTATTTTGTGTGATGTTTCCTTTCACTTCTTTTCTCCCTAGGAAAGCACTTTGAATTGAAACTTTTAAAGTTCTGAATAGACTGTGTGTGTGTGTGTATTATTGTGCACTACATCATTTGTGTATATGTATTGTACATGTGTATGTATTATGGTATTTTGGGTACTAAATCCTTTTGCTCATGACATGTCAATGTCATGTCGTGTTACGTGTGAAGCCCACATACACGCGTGTGCATGTATGCAGGCACGTACAGCACATGTTCTATGTTGTCTCCCGAAAAAAGTTCTGTAAATGTTTTTGTTATGATTGTTTCGAGTAATAAATCAATAGTGCAACATGTTAATGTTTATGTATGCGTGTGTGGGTGGAGGTGAGCTCTGTCAAATATCTCTAGTAGTTATTAAAATAGCTACTACCGTAAATATCCATCCAGACTTTTAAACCGAATCGCGCTGCTATTGGCCGGCCGCCGGTCACGTGGGGTAGTGCAGTCAGTCGCTGTGCCTTGCCTCGAGCCAGCGCTGAGTGGAGCCTGTCTGCCAACAGCTTCAGCAGCGGCTCTATCTGGATCCTACTACACTCACTGACAATTAAAAGGAGGCCCCTTTTTCTTCTTATTTCCGAGGATTATTGTTCACCATGGGCGACAAGAAGAGCCCTACCAGGTAATGCGACCGCCCATAGTCGGTTTGTACTTGTTTAGGGCGTTATGGGCTCGATATTTGGATGCGTTTCTCTCACTCAGGGATCGTTTCTCCCTTTTTCACTTGGTATGCCACAGCTAGCTAGAATAGTGCAGTCACTATGGCGGCTTCTCGCTCCCTACAACCCAGTCACTTAACAGACAAAGGGAAATTTTTCAGAGGATACGCCTGGCATTCCCTGAAACGCTCTTCCGTCTCGACGAAGCCTAATGTGGGGTTCAATGTCGAAATGGACATTGTTCGCTATCGGTTTTATCAGCCGACATGCTTAGCTTCGATGCCGAAAAAATCTAGCATTGCTTGCCTGCCTGCTAGCCTAGCTGGCGATACTGTCGGACGGTGTGGATAGTCGCTCGCTTCGCCACTGTGGGGATTTATTAACCGAGGAGCTCTACTTGCCGGGACTCGAACCCAATATTAATGACAACACCTTCATGATGCTGTGCCGTGCTTAGTCGCTTGTTATATTAGATAATGGCTTATGTTAGTCCAAATCTCCTTTCTTGTTAATTCATGAAAAAAATTTGTTGGTGGCAATTACAAAACTAACTTGACCTTAACATTTGTCTCATTTGTAAGGCCAAAAAGACAAGCCAAACAGACGGCTGACGACGGCTACTGGGACTGTAGTGTCTGCACCTTCAGGAACACCGCCGAGGCTTTCAAATGCAGCATCTGCGATGTGAGGAAGGGCACATCCACAAGGTAACGTTGCGCTCCCTCTCTCTCCTTCTCTCCCTCTCTCTCTCGTCTGAGCGTCTCGTTTTTCCCCCTGCTTGGCTGGCTGCAGCAGCATTGCATCGCAATTTATGGGAATGACAACTTTGATCGACAGCCTATTTGTCTGTGAGCGATCGGGGACTTGTTGATGGGGGGATCTGGCGAACATCTCCCCGCCGTTTTGTCTGGATTATTTGTAGTTTTCACATCTCATGCGACTAAAAAACATTGCATTGCTTTTTTTTTTTTTTTATGCGTTCGTCTAGGTAGGCTGGCTGCTTCACTAGCCGGAGGGGGGGTGGGGTGGGCGGGGGTAGAGGGACCGTACTTCATGATGGCTGTACAGCTACAGCGCATCAACAGAGCAACAGCGAATGGGCTGCGGTTTATGGAGTGAAAAGAGGTGAATACGTGTGTGTGTGTGTGTGTGCGCCTACCACCTACCTGTAGGATCGCAGAGATTCCTAAAAATGATCAGATTGAGTGTGCATAAAGTGAATGTACAGTAAGGAGATGAATGTATTTCTTAGTTAAGCAAATTGGTTGTAATCAAGATTGCAGATACATTCCAGATGTGCATTTCTGCATTTGCTCTCTTTTGTCATTCAGTTTAAGCCGGTGTCAATTCATGCCCATCTTGGTGTGACACTTGTGTTCAAAGCTCTGCCAGCTTTTGTCCCATATATTCCAGAGAGCTATATTTTACATTATGAGAGTCTATGATTAATTATTTTCTAAACTCAAATCACTTCAGCCTTGCTTTGTCCCCCAAAAGCTGTTTACAAGTGATTTGCTCTCAGAAAAAATTCCTCCAGATTAATCATATCAACATTTAGAGTAACTGGCTTGTGTGTCCCGTACATTTCCCCTGAGCTTTTTAGTCAGAATGAATTTTTGTGATGTCAGCAGAAGACTGCGTCTTATGGGAAACGCAGATGAAATCACTATGTAACTCGTATGTCATGATGGGATTCCCTTTCGGTTTTGTGTGTACACTTGACGCCTCCTCTCTCTGTTCTGGGGAATGTTGTCGCTGATAAGTAGCGTACGCCACAGTGTGAGTTTGTTTGCTCATGTCATCGGTTTGAATGATGAGACGGAGAGATGTGTGAGTCATTTGTGGGTTTGTTGACAAGTCCCTCGCACACTAACCTTTCCAGCTGTGGTTTTTACAATGAGTGGCTCGGCTGCCACCCCGGGTGCACCGTCGACGGGGAGAGCACTGATGCCGGTTTACCGAGAATCCAAAAAAGATTGAGTTCAGTCTTAATTGTCTGATCCCCCCCCCTCCTCCCCCTCCGATCTTATCCTAGCAGAGTGTAGCTGAAGACCACGGTTGATGATGCAGGCTGAGCAGGCTGCACGGCGAGAGCAGGAAGCGGAGACAAGCATGTCATAGCCACCCAACCACGGTGCTTTGGCAACAGCCCAATAGCCTCTATTTGGTAAATGACATCACTGGAGTGGTTGTCGCACATGGCTGTTTGATCTGAATTGTTAACCTTTTTGATTTATGCGATTGTTTAGTGGCGGAGCTGTCTTTTACTCTAATGAGCACTAATTAGCTGTCTTTTCTCCACTGTTATACAGTAAAGCACGAAAGGAGAGCAACATGCTCTCAGCCAAATGATTCACACTAAAGGCTGTTTGCGGATTCTTGTCTCAATGCTTTTATCTGCGGCTCCGCATTGAATAGGCTTTTATGCAAGAGGACATGTGTGTTCACAAATTAGAGCTCCTCGGAGCGCCTCTGTTCTTAACTTTGAAGTGTGATTCAGATCGCCCTCGGTCTTTTGTGTGGACTAAAAGATAAGCTTCACTATTGATTCGTGCAGTCACTTAAGACATGTTTTGAAATGGCTCGGTGTGAATGTGTGAAAGGTAACTGTCCCACAATCCCCAAATGTTCCTCTTTTTTCTCTTTCCTCTGTGTCCTGGGATGAAGGTCAGCTGGCATTGACTGTTCTTGTCTCTAACAGTAGAGACAGAGAGGAGAAGATAGATGTAGCTGTTCTGGGCTGCGTCACAGCCAATCATGCATATCTTCATCTGTTCCTGATAAGCTGTTGGTACAACAGGTAGCAATCAGAAGACACCAGCGCAGTGATTTGGTTATCAGCAACAGTTTGTCACACAGGGAGTACCGAAATGTCGTAAAAGAAATTCAGAATCAAATGAAAATTTCCCCCTTAAAGCTCGATACATGCATCCCTCACAGTCTGCACTGAGTCATCATGACGCCAGCTGTTTCTGCAGGTGTTGATGCAGAACATACAACAAACAGGATTCATGATGACAGACAGATAGCAGCTCACACCATCCCGGCAAAGCTTGAAGCGCACAGTACTTGTCCCCTGCCAGCAGTAGGTAAGCCAGGTAACTGCGGGTCACGCAGCTCTGGTTTGTGCTAATGGAGCCAAGAATGTGTGTTAACGAGAGCAAAACTCTGGCTGTGGCATCAGCATGCAGGGAGGAGGCCCTGCTCTCCCCAGCCGAGCGCTGCCTAACGAACCTGTTGACCCAGTCCAGCTCAGTGATGTAACACGATACCCGAGAAGGCAAAAAATCTAGCCTCTGCCACTCTGACTCTTAAACAAGAAAGCTCCCTGCTTTTTACACCTGACCTCGCTGCTAATCTACAAGTCCAAGTAGCCCGAGTGTTCAGCGTTCACATTCAGCTCCTTTTTTAAATTTTGGGTAACCAGAGAGGGGCTCGCATAAGCATCCCCTGTGAGGTGCATGCGATCATATTTAAATGTTTCTGGCATCTGAGCCAGATCGCTGTGTAAACGTGATACCAAGTTGCCGTACATCAGTTTGCTTTGTGGCAGTGTTTGGTATGCACCTCTGGCAGCCCCGGGGCCCAGGGAGAAACCATTAGGAGTCCTCTAAAGTTGATTGATGGTGGGGGGATCACAGGAAGTCTTGAGGTACCGCAGTCTTTTGACTACTGCGCTGTTATCTGTGCTCTGTTGCTGCGTTTTTCAACCATTTCAAGAAGCTCCCATCTGTGCTTTATATAGAACAGAAGAAACAGGAGTCTTCCACTTGTTAGCAAAACGCAGCCTCCTGACTCGATTAAATAAACTGACTTACATTTGTCTGAAGCTGCAGAAAGCACACAGAACCAGAGCCAACATTAAAGCTGATGTAGTAGGATTGGGCTGATGTAAAAACTTTTAAACCAGTTTTATATCAAGCCCAATACTGGACCAATGATACTGAACGTTACCAGTAGGTGTCGCACGTGACTCAGCTGTTCCCGAAAGAGCCCACAAATGAGATTGTAGTGCTCTGAGGGGAAATGCCACACTGGGTCAGCACAGTGTCCAAGGTCTGAAATTAAGAGGCCACTAGATGAAAAAAATCCACGACCAAGCATATTTTTCACAAGCCAAAATAATTAATGGACTCTTTGTGTGACATATGCATTTGTTTCAGTACATTTCATTGCAATAATAAGCTGTTATGTTGAATACAAACTTAAAGAAGAGGCCAGAGCAAAATTTGCAGCAAAATTATTAACAGAACAGAGAGCTTGAATGTTATCAATAGAGTTGTCTACACCACCCACATAATGGCTCATGTGTCATGTATGCTATGGGCACATAGCTGCTACCCGAAGCATATTTTTTTTTCCTTTTTACACGTGTAATTACAGTCATTTGGACTGGGATCTGAGCGCTACCAAAACGCAGGTGACCTACGCTCAACACGGCACCTGAATGCCTCCTGCTCTGCTTTCTGTGTAGACACAGTGTCAGACCATCTCGAGCGTTCGTAGAGTTTAGCCGTACTGTTTTGATACACGTAAAATAAACACATACATGTATACTCTGCACATGAATGAACCAGTAATTACATCAGAGTCATCATGCCACATATTTCGTTACATGACTATTTTTATACTAACATTTTGCCCGCCAGCATGCCGGATAGTTTTCTGAGATTTACCCGCCAAGCGGAAAATCTACCCGCATTTGGAACTCTGCGGGTGTTAATTTCAGACCCTGACAGTGTCCAAACAGAATGAAGGATGGGAACGTGAATAATATCAGAGCAGAAAAGGGGATTGTCTTACGCCGAAGCGGTCAAGAGAACGGAGAGAAATGATGGCAGCGCAAAAAGAACTTGAGCTGATCAGAATATCTGCATGGACTAGAAGGCATTCATTTGTCTCCATATGATAGTGCTGGTGAAATACAATAAGTCACAAAGGAGTAAGATGGTAGTGGATGCTGCCAGGAGATTCTTGAACATGGTGGACATATCTGGAGAAGATCTAGGTATAATACTGAGGGAAAGATTTGGGTCTGGATTATAGATTGGAAAATGTCTTGAATTGGTTTACTTTAAGTGGATACTGTAAATAGTAAGCTCTGTGAAGCTGTTACAATGCAGCAAATGGCCATAATGCAACAATTGTGGATGCCAACCACCATGAAACTCAACAATGGAAGAAAAAGCGAGTGTAGCAGCACCACATACCGACAGCTGAGTGATGGATTGTGTTTTTATTTCTCACAACAACCATTCAGCCTAAGTTTTCTTGTTGTGCTAGGGTGCTGGCATGGCTATGCTTTTCAACTACGATGCTAGCCGTGCTAACTATCTGCTGGGAGTTATAAACAGTCCAGATGGGTTTATCCAGGTTACTGGTGAGATCTGCACTCCACCCATCTTTGGCTTCCAGCTGGATGGACAGCAGCAACTGGCCATGTCAGTGTTGTAGCCTTTGTGTAAAAACACTTTAACATCTCATAATGACAAATGCCAGTTCTTATAAAATCAAACTGATTTAAACTTGTGGACCAAACCAGCAAAACTATAAACCAATCCAACCCTACTATATATACAGCAGTATGAGATGTACAGGTATATTGATACAAGTGTCAGATATAAGGTGGATAATAAATAAATGGTTAAGATAGCCCTTTACTATTAAATATTTATATGAAGGTCCTTTGGAGAAAAATCTAAGCAAGCAATTTGATAAGGTTATATTTATCATACTGTATGTTTACAGTGAATGTAGATGTAAAACAAGAAACTCAGTGAAGGATAACATATTTAACATATTCAAAACTAGAGGTGTACAGAAATAATGCACCATTACATTGTATTGCGTCTGTTTGAATACGTCACCAGTCTGTTCCTCCTGGTTTAGATCAACCTGCTCTTAACAGTGAAAACAAGACACCTGTAGCCTGTTGTATAGACCACTATTGTGTGAATACTGCCATGAGCAAATATTGGCACACATATGAAGGACTGTGGGTTGATGATGAGATGTGTGATCACTGTGGCAAACCCATATGACTCAACCTAAGACAATTACTGTAATTTATCCGTGATTCTGTAGATATCTACATATGTTCATGTGGTTAAGCATATGTGTACTGTATTTACTTTGTGGTTTTATATTTGAAGATAAACCAGTATATTATTAAAGTTAGAATCAGGATTATTAAGCAGAATCAGGATCAGTAAAAATCTGACAGATGATGACATGATGCTGTGGTTTAACACTGAGGCAAAAAAGTAAAAGTGCATCCATCTCTCTCTGTGTGTGGGTGTAAGTGTTGAGCCTGCACAATTATTGTAAGATGAGTGTGTGTGTGTGTTTTTGTGTGTGTCTCATTGTGCGTGCGCCTTTTCTGTCTTTTACAATGATGGAATAGAGTCATTATAATCTGCGGATTCTACCACTGTCACATTAAGGCAAATTGTCTGGGATAATGGAATTACATAAGAGGGGACATGCCAGCGCTCAATTTATATCTGCACTTCCTCATCCCCCCCCCCCGGCTGCCACAGCAGCCCCCCTCTCAGAGGAAACTGCTTTTGCTTATCCAGCATTATCAGCATCTGCGCTAAAACCCTAAGCAGCAGCGGCCAGCCCTAATCTTTACATGTTAATTGCCGGATTTAAAAGTTCTTAATTACTTCATGGGATTTGGCAAAGAGTGCGAGTGATTAAATACAATAGCCAATTTGGCAATCTGACAAAACAAGAGAAATGTAGAGAGAGAGCGCTGCCGTCGAATCGGGGGCTCCTCCCCAATCAGGAAAATACAGGAAAAAGGCATTTGAGGACAAGGAGGGAGAGAGAGAGAGAGAGAGGGAGGGAGGGAAGGAAGGAGAGGAAGGAGGGAGTTGTCAAAATGTGGAGTCACAGCTTAGCTGGGTAGTAAGGAAGGAGGGCAAGAGAGGACAAGGAGAGAAACAGAGCGGTAAAAAGACAGGAGTTTAGCGTGTGTGTGTGTGTGTGTGTGTGTGTGTGTGTGTGTGTGTGTGTGTGTGTGTGTGTGTGTGTGTGTGTGTGTGTGTGTGTGTGTGTGTGTGTGTGTGTGTGTGTGTGTGTGTGTGTGTGTGTGTGTGTGTGTGTGTGTGTGTGTGTGTGTGATGAAGGAAAAGGGGGTGGTGGGGGTGTGTGGATGGCTGCAAGGGGGGGATGTGCTCACTCAGCCAAGAGTCTCCAGGGGCTAAAGCAGAGCGAAGCACATCATTACCCACGGAGGGAGAGAACCAGACCGGACAGCCTCTTTACGGTTTTCTAGCAACGCCACCGTCCACGCACGAAGGACGAGCAGCAACATCTGACATGTCATCGGCCACATATGAGAGAGCAGTATCGAGCGTGTTCTCTTGGGAAAGTGGTGAGGTAATTCCCAGCATCGAAAGCTCATTTGTTGTGGATTCTCATGCTAGTTTAGGAGTGAGTTAATGATTGTTAGTCCGAGCCATAATCTAGAAAAAAAAGAAACCCAACTCGGTATGGGTGCAGAAGTCAGTCAGGATTCCTCTCACCTGTTTGTTTTTGTGTTTGTTTGCGTAATGTCGTTCCACTCGTGCAGAAAACAAGCTGTGGAAGGAGCAAGAAGCCCCCCTCCCTCCAACGCACCTCACGCTGATTTGTCGAGCAAATTCAAAGTATACTCTATTTACACTAAAGCAAAAAAAGAGGGGGGGAAAGAAGACGATAAGACAGGAGCATGATTGGACGGGGGTGACAGACAACCTCACGCACACCACTATAGGCAAAACAACAGAAGGAGGGAGGTGAAGAGAAGCAGGAGTTAGGGATGGCGGGGGTTAATGCTCAGGGAAGAAGACAGAGAGAGAGAGAGGAGGGAAACGATATGTGATAGCAACCAGTGTGACACATCGCCGCTGATGGAAGGAGCTCAAACATGCTTAGTGCTCTATAGCAATGATTCGCTGTCAGTCAGCTCAGAGCCTCAGAGGTCAGTCATGGAAAGAAAAGACTTGTCAGTGTGAAGATAAAGACATAAGTGTTTACAATCTCTCTTCTAATCCTTCTGGAAAAGACCCTTCCTGCTTATGTGTGTGTGATAGACGCACATACAGGATTCAGGAAGTTTCTGCTTGTCAGGATAGTGTATAAGCTTTACAGTTGTTGTAGAAAAAGTAGAAATATGTGATGTTTCTTGTATTCCTTCAGCCTGGCCGTGAGTCCATGAGTACATACAGAGCACTAAAATAACATTGATGGAGCTCTGTGGGGGATCCGAACCCCGCCATCCACACACACACACACACACACATACACACACACACACACACACACACACACACACACACGCACACACACGCACACACGCACACACGCAGTGTTGGGAGAAAGGGGACAAGTGACAGTAATATTAAGCCCTCAAAATCCTGACTGGAAGGGAGGGATGAAGGGATGAATGTGTAATGCCTCTGGTGGGCAGTGGGAATGAACTGAGGAGCGCTGTAGCCCCAGGCCACTCTTCAGGTTATCCTCACTCAACCTCCCCCACCGTCCCCTCCCAGCCCTCTGACTCACACAGATCACTTTACACACGGATCGGCCGGAGGTGACAACACTGCTGCTGTCACTACAGACACACACTGATTAAGAAGCGGCTGACAGAGACACAAACCTGCTGTTATTTTTATGTTTCAGTTTAACATCCCAGTGAATGAATAGCTCAGCTGATGTGCATTGATGGAGGGGTATTTATTAAATATTCTGTCTATCTTTGGACTGAAGGTAATGCTTGCAGGCAGAGAGGTCAAAGGTCATATTAATGGTCCTGGCCTGGAAAAAAATTAATAACTGACAATTAATCGTCAACAGCTTGAATAATTGATTAATCATTTAAGTCATCAAGTAGAGATGTTATGATCAAGTTCATCTGGCTCCAGTCCTGGTTCAAGGCCTTTCATATTGAGTTCATTTCATGCCAACCCAGCCAGAATTCACAACGTTTTTCAATTCATGTCAGGGATTTCCTCTGAAAAAATCATGAAAAAAACCTCTTTTAAATTCATGGGACATTGCAAAATCCTGCAGCTCTTATCCAAATACTTTTTTTTTTGTTATGAATTTGTTCAAGTTAGACCCTCTGAGCTAAATTTAATCATTTTTGTGTGTGTGTGTTTTTTTAATATATGCATGTTCTGAGCCTCACCAGTTGCTCATTTTTCACTGGATTGGGTTGAAATTTGTACCGAACATCCAAGAAACTGTAGGGATAATTGGCAAAATGTGTTTATGTTAAATAGTTGTTGCTGAATGGTTTACAGTAATCAAATTAATAAAAAAAAGAAGTTTTTTTAAACCCAAAATGAAGAATCTTTAATTTTCAAAAATGAACATCTCCACTAGTTTTCACTTTCCTTTCTTTGATTGTGTTTAGTAATAATATACATCTGTCACTTCTGTAAGTTAAGTGATTACCATAGATGTTGCTCAATATAAAAGCAGAGCTGAAAAAACACAATTTTTTCATACTTTTCACTGTCTGCAGTATTACATGCAGTGGTTCAGTTTCATAGGTAGATATTTGTACTATATTGACTTCAAAGTTTTTCTATCTCTGTGATACCTGTTGAGCCTGTTTGGGTTCAGGAAATGTGCAAGTTACAGCTCACAGTTGTTTGGTTAGTTATGGTTCAACAATAAGGTTTGCTCGGCCCCCCTGGGACAAGTAAAATGCCATTTTGGGCAAGTAAATCTAGCAACACGCTCGCCTGATCGAAAAAGATATAGATAATGTTCTCATTCTCTGGCACACAGCAGAGTCTGTACCCCTCAGCACACGCATTGGCACACGTACTTGGTTATCAAAAATTTAGTATGATAGTAGTTTGATGCGTGAAACAAACACACAATCAGGATTTAGTGGGTGCTGTCAAATAGAAACAGAAACATTAAAGTGTTAAATCAGGAAACTTATTGTGAAAGAAACAAGTCCAAAAACACGTAGTATCCCATCAGGTTAGACAATCCGTCCCATTTATTTGAACGAAACTTGGCCAACCAAAAGAATTCAGTGGTGAGTGAAATGAAACTTGTCCAGTCAGGCAAGTGGGTCAACTTTACTCAAACTGATTTCTGACATCATCAACTAGCAACTTTAAACAACAATAAAGCCAGTCAGGGCTAATTTCACCTTAAACAGGTCTGGGCGGATTATTATTAAATGAATTGAAACACCTCCAGAAAGTATATGTAAGAGTACAATTATAATACATTTCATTATTAAGCATCAAACTGCTACTATAATATTTAAATAAGTGTAAAATGACACACAACTAACAACCAATACTGCTCATTTTGTCCTTATCTTGTGTCATCAGTTGTTGGTGTTGAACCAGAGACTACATGAACCGGGTCAGTCCAGGTCCCTGCAGCACTCCTCAAGTCGCCCCGTCCAACATTCGACAATAGAACAATGGAGCACACATATACCCACTGACTGCTTAACATATTCTCGAGGCTCTGCTCCATCGCCCTCCATATCTGTAGGAGGGAGAGGGGGGGGAGGCATCACATGCTCCTACATGATGATCAAGGCGCACTGCGAGTGTTGACAAAGACCAGCGCATGTAGTTGATTGGTTACACTGTTGCCAGAGCATTGTAGGCAGGCGCTGCGATCAAACCCGAAGCCCCTGCGGCATTCTCACATGTTGGATCTAAGTGATTTTTCTCCAGGCTGAAGCTGTAATGGAGAGGGGTGATGGAGGGGTGGGGGTGGCAGTGGGGGTCATTGGTGAATGCATGTGAATAGAGGATTCATGTTCCTGAACAACTTTGTACATCATCGAGGACGAGGAGCAGCCGTTTGTACTTTGTGTGGATGTGGTTATTGACCGACTGAATGAGCGAGTGGGTGATGTTAAATAGTCTCTTCAGCAAGCCGTCTGTGGCCCAAGAATACTGTCGTCTGTCTGTCTGTCTCTCTCTCTCTCTCTCTCTCTCTCTCTCTCTCTCTCTCTCTCTCTCTCTCTCTCTCTCTCTCTCTCTCTCTCTCTCTCTCTTTCTCTCTCTTTCTCTCTCTCTTCACTCAGCTGTCTGCTGCTGCATTCACTCAGCCTGGCAGGAAATAATTGCTTGTCCTCCACACAGCACTTGAAATAAAAGAGCTGTGTTAATGAGGGCTTTCCTGCACCTCTCCCTCTCTCTTTCTCACTGTTTCTCTCCCTCTATCACACTCTCCATCGCTCACTCACTCTCTTCATTACTCTCTCCATGAAGCGCTCGGGCTCATTGTTTTTCGGTTTCTCTAGAAAGAGTTCCCCCTCGCTTCAGCTTTTCGTTCTCAGCCGGGGCAGTATCCCCCGCTGCTGCTGCTGCTGCTCCCGGCTACAGCAAGAGCAGAGGCGTGTCCGTCTGCGCGCCTCCGGGACGGTTCAGGCCGAGCGCAGCCATCTAAATACCGGTGTCAGCCTCCACTGAATTAGGAGCTTTTAAGCATGATGATAGTTATTTGAGGGCATCCCACCGAGGGGAGACTGCGCCACTCCTCCCTCAGCCAGACGGCAGAATTGACGGGCGAGCATAGGAGGAGCTGTCAATCACGCTCTATTGTAGCGCAAAGAGAAGGTAATGTGCTGTAAGCCCTCACAGTGGGAAACGGTTCGACAGCAGGGATTTACACACTCCCCCCACACACACACACTCATACACACACACACAAGCGCAGAGCGGTTCCCCAGAAATTTATTGGCAGCAGCGGGAGCAATTTCACCAATTGGACCCTGGGGTTCACTGCTGGTCCTGGTCCCAGTATCACTTCCAGTACCTCAACTGGCACACACATGATATCTGTTTAATCTGGATGCTTGCAATATAGTAAGTTGCAGTTTAATCGGGATATTTATGCTTATCAATAAGGGCGTATGATCTAATTATGAAGTGTAATTAATATGAATTAAGTGCAAGTAGCAGACACATATGGTGAATCTGCAGCCAGGCTAATGTGCCACGGAGCAGCGCTGTGCAAAGTCACCATGTGTGGTCAGTAAATAAATAATGGGGCAAACAGAGCAGCAGCTCATGGCTGACTTACAGCTGGCACTGAATCACCGCTTAACTAGCAGGGCAGCTTCTGCCGCCGCCGCTGCCTCTCAGACACACACACAACACACACACACAAATCTCAGGCTTTGATCAGGCTCCTCAGCAGTCATTCACCACCTCCTCGGCTAATAGCGCACGCCGCCAAACAAAAATAAGTGATTTCCGGCCCTGCTGAATGCTTGTTTGTGCTTTGTGTTGGTGAACACATGCTATTCTTGTGATTGACCCTTTGACAATGGCCTGAAGGCGTTTGCTCATTTAGCACAACACATGAATTTTTTGTCACTTTTTCACTGGTTTGTAGGAGATTTCCCATCAGAGTCTGACCATGGGACCAGGAAACCAGTGGAACTCTTGGGACTCACTGGTTTCCCACATGATAGACTGCATTGCGTCATCAGAATAAAGACAGGACAATAAAAAAAAAAGCAGAAAAGCAAGGCTGGGAGAATTCCTGCTCATATCATCAGTCATTAGTTTTATATGTCACAGCAGGTTCAGCATAAAGTGATTACAGCTTTATTTGATAAGTATATAAAAGTAGAATATGACTGATAGTCCTGAAAAAGAAGTCCAGTGCTGTAAACCCAACATGTTAACTTGCTTATTAATGATTTAATGATCAACTTCATGATTTAAGCATTTAAAAACTTTGCTGAGTTAACCAAATACTGTGAGAAGCAGCTTTAACACTACTTACTACTACATGGGAGGTCATTAGTTCCAAATTTTTAGTGGACCTGGGATCAATCGATTTGATGTGAATATGGTTGGCAATTATGAGGCTGAGCTGTCATGGGAAGAAAATTTCACCCCTACCTCACTATCTAATTCCCCCCCCCCCCAGCGGGTGCCTCACACACATAGAGAGCAGGTAGAGAGAGACCCTGAGCTCCAGCTTATGGATCAACAGCCCCAGAGCTCATCAGCATTCTCCACAGCTGCCGTATTGATTGGAGTGTAGTGCAAGCATTACGACATGATGCTCTATTATGCCCCGATTGATTGGCTTCTGATCGGCTGCAAGCGACTGTGTGTGTGTAATAGATTACAGCAGGAGGAGGAGGAAAACAAATGAGCCTGTTGGAGGAGAAAAGAAAGGAAATTTGTGAGAAGAATCGGACCAAAACGTCTAAAGTTTTAAATTGAAATTGTTGGTAAAGTATACAGATGCAGGGAGTGAAAGACAAGTGAAGATGGGAGCGGCAGAAACAAGCAACTGGACCTGACAAAAAGATGTAGCCAAATTGAAACACTGAGGCTAACCACTCGAGCAGCTGTCTGAAAACCACTCTCCACAGCAAGCCACTCAAATCAGCAGCATCAGTCCCACCCCACTGCTGAGCTTCTTCTGTTCTCACCACAACTATTTACTCTTAGACTTGTTCCACTGCGGCCCATCCAACTAAAAATGTTAGTTTTGTATCTGCGCAGCCTCATGCTACCACTGTAGAGCCGAAACACACAGCCTAAAATGTTATCATGATGTAGATTATTATTACAATATACATTTAATAATAGTAAAAATGCTTAATATACAGTTTAAAGACTATTCTCCTTAAGAAAGAACCCTAAAGACAGCAGGTTATCAGAATGAATAAGTGACAAACATTCAACAGCACTAATATGACTTCATCTTTAACACTGAATAAGTAACATAAAATAGTAAACTGCTGTGATTCCTGTCACATCAAACACCTCCAACATTTTAGAGGCTGTATGCTGAACATTGATTAAAGATAGTAAAAAGTAAATGTAAAAATGGCAATTTGAAGAAAGAAAACAACACAATTGAGGCATTATTAAAGGTAACCTTGTTAGGTAAACCACGGTGCAGTGCTACCCTCAGAAAAGTTTGTACCCCATTACGTCTTCAGTACAGTCTTTGTCTTTGGTGACATTTTTCCTTGTTTTCTTCTGAGTCCTTTACTCCTCAGAACACGGTTATTCATCATTCTGAGAGTTGTTGTGAGTGGAAACATGCGTCAACCACATGTGTTTGTTTCTGTGCCGTGTGATTGACTGTTTGTGTATTGTTTCTGTAGACTCAAAAATAACAATTAAAGATAAATCCCGTAAGTTTCTCGTGGTAATCGTGCATGATTTTATCTTTTAAATCATCAAGATCGTTTCATTGCCCATTCCTATTCCACCTAGACCTTTTCTAAGACCTTGCTACACCTTTTTAAAGACTCCCCACTTGACCACAGGTCTAGTAAAGCAGTCTGAAGGATCAAGGACTCCGCTCTGGACTGTTGGGACATTACAGAAAGTCCTCCTGCCAGGACTAGGATTGGCTTTGGAAGGTTTGTGTATACACAGTAAGCTAGTAGAACTCGTCGTGTTCCTGTTGAAAGGCCTCCTGAGTGGCCCGTCGAGCCGTTGCCAGGCTGTTTGTTTGCATGCTAAGCTTTTCAAGAGTGTGTGTTAGTGTGTGTGTGTGTGTGAGCGTACTTGTGGTTTATTCCTCACCATGCCTGCCCAGTGCTGGCCTGTTATTAGCTGTGTCGCTGGCTGCAGTTTGTTCTCGGCTGAGTCGGGAGTCTCTGGAAGGCTGCAGTCATCCTTCCCTCCTCTCTCCTGGGGTCCTCTGCTTCTCCACCTCCCCCTTCTAGATGCTTCCAGCTGGTGTCCATTATGCTGCAGGTGTGTGTGTTGGCTCAGGCATTTCGCCGCACCACTTAAGGCACTGTTGATCTGCACAGCTGATCAGAGCAATGCTGCTTTTACTGCGTTTAGTGGTGACACATCAGAAAAAGATGCTTTCATGCTCGTTTTTAGCAAATCAGAGCATCGTTCGTTGGAATTTACACATTTATCTTTACATCTATCTTTGCTTTTATCCTCTCTGCTGAGTCGGAATGATCAAACTCAAATATGATTACGTGGTGTGTGTGTGTGTGTGTTGACGTGTGTTAAAATGAGTCAGAAGTGGATGGAGGAGCTCAGCAAGTGCGGCAGCTCCACCACATCCAACTGAGTCTCAGTCTGTGACAAATGGGGCCAACCCCGCGGTAATCAGATTAGAGGACCTAAGTGACGTGCTGCAAATGTCCCACCTTGTGATCCCGCGCATTCATTTTATTACAGCCGCCAGCTAATGAGATTACCCCTCAAAACAGAGCCTGCTCCATCAGGAAAACACACCTCTGCAGCAGCTGGGAGCAGCAGCAGCAGCACAGCCTCTAGGTTCACTCACCTCTCCTTCTCTATCTTTCTCTCTCTCTCTCCATGCTGGTGCGCTGGCCAGACTGCACTCACAGCTCCACTACCAGTCTAATCCATGTTTGTGCCTTGGATCTCCTCCACAGGAAACCCAGGATCAACTCCCAGCTGGTTGCCCAGCAGGTGGCTCAGCAATACCCAATGCCTCCCCCGCCCAAGAAGGAACGGAGGGAGAGGAGCGAGCGCTCGGACAAGGAGCGCCCAGAAGGCGAAGGTGAACGCGCCATAGGAGAGGGACGTCCCGAAGGCGAGCGTCCGGAGAGAGTTAGGCCAGAGCCGGACACCCCGGAGAAAGAGAAGAACGATAAGAGTGATAAGGAACAGCCAATCAAAGACAAACCCGACAAAGAGAAGGAAATCAGCCCGGCCGTCACGAAGAAGCCCAGCATCAAAAAGACCAGGTGAGCGTGCATGTGTGTGTGGAGGATTCAGTGCTGTGTGTGTGTGTGTGTGTGTGTGTGTGTGTGCGTGTGCGCGCGTGTGTGTGTGTGTGTGTGTGTGCGTGCGTGCGTGTTGTATTATCCTCTTCACGGTGTTCCCGTTTTTCCCTCCAGACCCAAATCAGACACCCATCAGAGCCCACCCAGCGACAAACAGAGCATACAGTCCGGCAAATCAACAACCAAGACCAACAAGAACTCTCACATTTCCAGGTGTGTAACATCGTCTTCTCCTCTGCACAACACATGGTTTCACATCTCTGACTGCACTCTGTGTGTTTAGAGGAAGGCACAGCGAAACCACAAATGATTCACAAATGATCTTTTACACTAAACACCCACTCTCACTTTATACACACTTGCTCTGACTGTTCATGTGTCAACTGATGAATTGAGCAATTTAGTGTAAACTCCCACACGAATGCTAGCAGCCCCTCCCCCCTTGTTGTTGTTGAGACACAGATGTTGGATTTCTAGTAAATAACTAGGGTAACTTTTTTCGGGGGGGTTTTTCTCCCTCATCAGGCCCAAACTGAAGAACATTGACCGGAGCACCGCCCAGCAGTTGGCCATCACCGTTGGGAACGTGACGGTGATCATAACAGACTTTAAGGAGAAGACCCGCTCTTCGTCCACGTCCTCGTCCACCATCACGTCCAGCGCGGGCTCCGAACAGCAGCACCAGAGCTCCGGTTCCGAGAGCATGGACAAGGGCTCGTCGCGGGCCTCCACCCCGAAAGGGGATCTCTCTGTGGGGCACGACGAGTCGTTCTGAGGGTTCCACCTGCGCCCTCTTTTTTTCCTGCCCCGTCCTCAACCCTGCTCAACTACCCCCCCTTGCCCCTCCCCTTTTTTCTCTCCCCCCACCACACATTTCTGGACACTATGGATCCCATAGGGGGGGGAAGAGATTTCAACCTTTTTTTCCCACTGCTGCTGCCCTGCCTCCATTCCATGAACCACCCACCTGGATGCTGAGAGGAGCTGGCTGGCTGAGAGGAAACAGCACAGCGTGCCTGTCGAGAGGGGGAGAGGAATGCCCCCTCCCCCACCTGCTCGCAGGTCGCACGCGTTGTACAGGCAAGGAGAGCTGGGCTGTAAGGAATAAAATGTCCCTACTACCCCCACCACCACACACAACCCCCTCCCCCTGCGGTAGCATCCAGACACTTGTATGTATTGTTTTATATTTGTACGTGGATGTGAGGCCAAGTCGACTTTTATTTTTGTTTGTTTGTTTTTTTGTTTTTGTAAAGAAGAATTCTCCGCTGGGCACAATAACCACCATCATTTTAATAACTTTAAACTATTATTACCCTTATTTATTACCTGTTGCACCTGTATACTTTGATATTTCTCCTTTTTATGTTGAAGCTTTGCTGTGTAGCTCTGCCGATCGATCGTTCCTTCAGTGTTTTTATTACAATTTGAAATGATACAACAAGACTCGAGTCACAGACAGATACACAATAACACACACATTTACACACACACACACACACACACACACACTGGTGCTAGATACACTGTGAAGCGGTTTTGCAAATCTGGGATTGCCCATTCACTCAATGTGACAAAGTGCTGATGAATCAAATTCTCATTCACTTTTCTCAACAACACTGTCTCACTCTGAACACTGTCGGGACCTCCATCAGGTCCGTCTAACTCGCTCTGTACAGGTCAACGTGCATCCGAAGAAGGTCACCACCGAACTTCAGACACCTGACTTTTACAACTAGACTGTCTCTGATTTAGTATGCTATAGCAGATCTCTTCTACAGTATCTTATGTCCTTAACTGTACAGTGTAGGCTGTTGTGTAAAACACTAAAAAGCTGTTGATATTTTCTGCATTCCGTACTTAAATATTGAGTTTGTCTGGCTTGAAAGGTAGAGCTGCCCTCTCAGCTCTTGAGCCAGAGTTTTTCTTTTTAATTTCAGTTGTGACTGAAGGATGGTTACATGCAGTTCAGCTTGGTGAAACCATAAGGAACTGTAAAAAATTCGACCTGTTGTGTCAAGCTGTTGTGAATCGATTCCTTTTATTTTCTTAAGTCGTGGGTCCTAAAGGCGACTTTGAATCTTCCCCGAAACAAGTGCAAAGACATGAATAACTTACAAAGATTGACAATTGAATTGACTTGTTTTATTTTTTTTAATTTTATTTTTTTTAAATATTAATTTAAGACTCCTATCATTGAAGGTTAAAAAAATATTGCAGTAGTTAATGGAACAACACAATTGCTCTTTCAATTTTTTTTAGAACAGCAAGGCTTATTTAAAGGTTTTAATTCACTTTCACCTTAGCTGATACTAGAACATCATTTCCTTTTAACTGTATGAAATTGTATAAAGAATAAATGTGTATATGATATCTTAGTTTTATTTATTGAAGGACCAAAGGAATTTCATAATGACATGATACATAGACAGATGAATAACAATTTGAAATGCAATTATCTAATGTGTGAGATGAATAACAGTTTAAATAAAGACTAATATAATCCATGTAAACGGTGTTCTTATTGTCCACTTGTCTCTGTGCACGGCTAAATCGGGGCAGAGAATGTCACGCTGTGAGCTCGTGAGTTTTGAAGAACACCCACCCCAGCTCCACATTCAGTGGTGGATCTTGGATGAGAGAAAGAGAGAGAGAGAGAGAAAGAGACAGAATGGGGTGTGGGAAGGCAGCTGAGACGGGTCAAAACCTTTTGGCCTCCCCTCCTATTCACTCTGTAGCTCCCCCCAACTCACCAATTGAGCCGCTCCCAGAGCAACTAAAAACCAGGTTAGGTGAGGTTAATATGTCCCCCTGAACACTCGACATATCCTAGCAGGATTTAAAGGAGGTGAGGTAGGGGAGGGGGGGCATGAAAAGCTTTGCAGTTTCACACGTGGGGATGATAATCATATGTGTGTCGTAAGCAATGTTTCAAGTCCAGAAGATAATGTGTTCCTAACTTCTTTTTCTTTTCCCTGCTCTTACGCTATGGTTAATATGTAATTATGTACTTTTATTGCATACAAATATGGGATCAGTGTTCAAAGTGAGGAAAAGCAATGTGAATAAAGCTCAAGCTGGGACTGTTTAGGTTAAAAGGGGGGAGGGAGGGGTGGGAGATGTTTTTGTCCAATTTTTACTGAGAAAAACACCCCGCTTTGTAATGCAATCTATTAGAAACGGGCCCTAAAAAGCCATCTTTTCACCTGCCTTATCTGCAACCACGTTCACTTGACTGAGTACTCCAACAGAAAGGATTCATTGTTAAATTATTGACAAATGGCCATTTGCTGAGTATATGAATTATTGCTTGTATATAGAATTTTAAAAAGGTGCAAAAGCAAAAAACACTATGAAAAATGGCATTGGAGCTGAAAGTCTTTTGTTTTTCCTGTTTCCTTTCCGCGCAAGCAGTTCTGTTCTTGTGTGCGACCAGTAACCTTAATTTACTGTGTAAAGATGGTTACATTTTTTAGCTTTGTTTGTCAGAGACCCAAATATAGAATGCTTGTTTACTGACTGTATAACCTTAACCGTGAATTTCCAATTAAGTGTATTATACAAACTCATTTCTTCCTATAACAATGTCTTGTACAATGCTTTTAAAAGTTATTGCTCGGTTTAAACAAAAAAAAAAGAAAAAAAAGTGTAAAAAAAAATTGTAGGGACAGTACAATAATCCATTCTTTGTTTAATCCAGTTTTCTTTTTTGTGTTTTTTTGTTTTTGTTTTTGTTTTTTTTCCTTCTTTTGTTAACTTATAGCTGATGTGTCATTGTTTCCTCTTGTGAAATGGTCACATTATGTTCCCTGGTGTGGAAATGTATGCAGCATTTTCAAGCGGATCACAGCTCCTTGTCTAGCTTATAATGTTAAAAATGAAAATACATGTTTCTGGCTATGTGCACGACTTTGCGCTTATAGGCTAACCTGATCATTTTTCCTCTGCTTCAAATAGAAATGTCTATTTATGAATTTTGCTTGTAGTTTTTCACAAATAAAATTGTTAAAGTTATCTATTTTTCCTGCTGCTCTGTGTCTTTTATTGATTCTGTCCATCCACACACACACATAGAAGCACATTCACATTGTATTTACTGACATACAAGTTCAGATGTGTAGGTATCACATAACAGGATGTGTGTATGGAGGTCAGACAAGCAGACTTATTGATTGAGAGTGTGTGTGTGTTAGGAGAGGAATCCTCCACAGCACAATGACACATGACATGAGGGAGCCCTCATATTGACAGCAGCTTTCAATCATCCTTCTCTCTCAAGAGGCTGCTTAGCAGGCCGCTTAATGTGTCTGCATCTGAAAAGCTCCCGACCAATCACTGCATTCCTCTGTCGCCACTGATTATCTTTACAGATATGGAAGTGCTCCGGCGAGGACAGTAGACGCTCACGTATACGTCAGCAAAAAGTCACTTTGGTGTCTCGGCTGTTCACCGAGGGAGCGTTCCATCTCTCTCCGGTTCATGCATTAGCACTTTATCCAAGCACCCTTCCCCCCTCTGGTATTAATAAACTTCACATTTACTTTAAAGCCTTCCATTTTAAAAACGTTATGTTTCAGTTTTTAATTTTTTTTCCCTCTTAAATGTCAGCAATCTTTGTAAAACCACTCTTTTTTCTTTTTTTAATAAATAATACATGTAAGGAATTCTTTTTAAATAAATAATGAATGTGAGGAGAATTGAGTGTTTTGAAGTGATTGATATCTCATTTTGGAATTAATTTTTATCTCTTGACCTTTGCTGAATATAAATGAGTCCTGGGAACAAACTGAGTAACAGGAGAGCAGTGAAGTGAGAACTACAGTTAATGGAATAAATATAAAATGTAAAATATATCTCCTCTTACAATGATTATCATTTTAATTAAAGGGACACTCCGTTTAAATGTTGGGGTTGGTTTAGAGATTACAAATGTATATCAGACAGTCATGGTTATTGGACTTTTTGTTTTTACCATGGTTCACTTGTGTTGCTTAGTCCTTAGAGTCATTTGGTTTTTGATGGTTTGTTATTTGACTTTTCTTTGAAGGACTTTCAGGAATTCGTGGTTGGCTTGTGGTGTTGTGTTTTCTGGGTTTTGGTTTCTCCTTGTGTGTTCCTTCACGTGTTGCCCATTTTTTTCCCCTCTACGCCTGCCTTGCATTGGGTTCATTAGCCCTCCCCAGCCTTCACACCTGTCATGTATCAGTCTCCTCAGCCCTGCCGTGTCTCCAGTGTCCTCCCCAGCCAATTAACTCCCAGCCGGCACTTCTATCTAGTCACCTGTTCCTCATTCCCTCATTAGTTCTGTTAGTATTTAAGCCTTGGTTCTCTTTTCAGTCTTTGTTGGATCCTTTGTCAAGTTCTTGTCTAGTTTTGTTATATTTGTTCCAGTCTTGCTCCATGTTTTCAGTCTCTTCCATGACACCCCAGGCATAGAGGGTCTAATAAAAGATGCTGTCTGGTTGCATTATGGGAAGTGAAGTGTTTTTGGAGCTATAACGAACCAAATGTCAGATATCAATTTGATCCTTTCTTTTTTAACTTTCCTCTCAGAGTTGCCCTAATTTCACAATAATAAAATACATCGACTGGGTGCTTCTTTTCAGAATTTAGAAATTAAGCATCTTGTTGGAAACCATTCATCCTTGCATTTCCAGAAACTTTCTTTACTGCAAGTAAACATCTGTCAGCTCTGTCTTAATAACATGATTAGTGATTTCTACTAAGAAATGACAGCCTGTAGCCGTAATAACACTAATGAGACTATGTGAGGTTGCTTTTGCATGCAGTGAGAAATGATGTGTGTCATTGACGGGCAGCATTTATGATATTTCTGCTGCATGTTTGCATAGAAGCTCCCACTTATTCTGAAAATGAGTAACATCAGCACGTGTGAACTCACTGAACTGTATTTTGTTAAAACAGGTGTTTTATCTGTGCAAAACAATCCATTACATTCATAAAATTCATGGTTCGGACTAGATCACCACATGCTGATAGCTAATTACACACTTGAGAGGTTTTCTTCTTTGAGTACTGACCATTTCCATTCATTACCTTTTCAATTCCTGCAGTTTTAGGCACAAAAATAACTCCTAATTTTAAGCTTTTCATAAACTCTTAGTCATTCTGGTTTGTTTTCTACCCAATATATATATTTATATATGTGTGTGTGTATATATACATACACGAAACTCTGATGACGCTTAGAAATCTGCTCATACTCACCTACAATGCAGTATTATTACACAAGGGGCAAGTTGGATTCCATTAAGGAATACATCAGTGACGGTTTTTTGTGTCCATGTGGTTTAGTCAAATTTAAAAGGGTTAAAATTGGAAAATAAACATATGAATAACTTGCACACATTATTTTTTTGTGAACACATCGTTTGAGAGAATATATTAGAGGATTATGGCAAAAATGTCTAAGTGGTGTTACCATAAAAACTTTGTACCAAATAATCAAACTTGCTTAAAAAGTCTAAATTCTCAATAAAACACCATATCAACTAGTTTGGCATGATCTTACATATTATTTAATATTAAATAAAGGTAATGGAATACAATTGTTCTTTGGAAGGTAAAGGTAATCTTTTCTTCTGTTTTGGAGCATTGTCAAATATTGGCTATCTTCTGCTCAAGCCAGATGTTTTGATATTCTTCCCACCTCTGGCTGTATATCTCCAGGTAGCCTTGAGCCCTTGATATTTAACCTGTACTTGCTCAGGTGCCACTGAGGACACAGCGCAGATACTCTCAGCCCCTTGAGGGATAAATGAAGTATATCATATAAAGAAAATTGCTTTCAGGTCACTACCCAAGTAACAAGGGCAAAAGCCTTACATAGAAGGTGGCTTTCAAGCCATAAAATAAAATTGCCGTTTGATGTGATGGAGTAAAAATGGAACAAGTTGGCATTTGCTTTGAAGGTGCTATTACGGTGTTTTTCGTAAGGGTCTCATAGTCCTTCCTCCAATATTGTGCAAGTGTACCATAACAGAGCAGGCAGGGAATCAGCAATCCATTAGTGTATCCTTTGGAAAGCTATGAAAGAGGGTGAGATTTGGCCCTTAGTTTCAGTGGCTGTCATTGATCAAACTGCACTTTACTTTCTCAGCCTCGACTCAAGGAGGACTGCAGACAAAAAGCAGTTTCCACTCAGGTTCAGGGTCCAACCAGATGGGTGTCTTCCGCTAGAGTCGACCCCTCTTGCCAGCCCAAACCGCCATACCATGAGCAGATCCATATGTCCAGGAAGGGTTGAACATCTGCAGATAAGAAACCACCACTTTCATGTGAAGAGGAAATCAAGAGTCTTTATTCAGAATTCCGGCAATGTGTGAAGCAGAAGGTGAAGCAAGCCATATTTCCTATCAAACCACAAAATTCTTGATGTTTAGAGTTGAGCCTGCCATCGTGATGCGGAAGCACTGCAGGGGAAAAACATAAAAAAGACGTCTTTAAATGCTGTGTATCATCACAACACTAACTTGAGCTCAGCCTTATTTTTTTTTTACCACTGATACAGTCATCAGAAGGCAAATTCAAGTGAGTCACTGGGTCCACTTATTATTCATTACACTCCTCCATCTGTACTCAATTTGTTGAAAGAGGCAGAAATCGTGTTCTACAAGTTCACATTTGTGCTTAACAAAGAAAAAGAAAAATCCAATTAGAAAATGAAAGTCAAAGTTGGCTGAATGTGAAAACTAAGTTATACAAGTTGGCAAATGTGCCAGGTACAGTAACGCTTTCATGAACAAAGACCACGCCAACTTCGATATGAGTTTAGAGGTTTATCGCAACAATAGTAGAAGGGTTAGTGGTGGAGGGATGAAGGGATGAAGGGATGGAGGGATGGGGGTGTAGGGTAAAGGATGAAGGAATGAAGTCAGAATCAGGGTGCCAGTTGGATGGATGGACTGATCTCATGGTGGGTATAGAGAGGGAACCAGTGTGGGGGGAGACTCTGGGTGGGGGAGCCATCTCTTCTTCCTGTCCTGGATTGAGCCCCCATGGTTCCTGAAGTCAAACCAAAGAGAGAGAATGTGAGAAAGGATTTGGGAAGGAGGGATGTGAGAATTGAGACAAAGAGGAGAGGAACGGATAAGGAGTGACTTAAGTACTCATTGTGTGGAAATGAGAGTTATGAGGCGTGGTCTTTGTTCCCAAACTTAGTTATAAAACTTCATTAAGTACACTTACAGCTTTTTCCTGAGCTTTTGACCCTATCACATGGTCTTTCTGAGCAAATAGTTTAGTCACTTGCTATGCCACTGTATATGTATAACTGTATAACATTCTAGGACTTATTGACCATAAGTTAAACAGTTCATTCGCGTCCTTGGGAACGGGAAGCGACTAAATAATCTAAACTCAAAGTCCACTTACTCTCTTTGTCTGGAGCTTTTAACTTCACCACACTGTTTTCACACAGGTAGAGACAGTTTGCATTTGTTGGCAATTTGGCAACACATAAAAGGTTATGGAAACCTTGACAACAACTGATGTTAAAAATGATTCCTCACAGCTCCTTCAAAGGTTTGTCAGCCTGACTATGAATCTTTAAAGATCCTCGTCTTAAGATGTAGATAAAATCTGAATAATATTGAATTGAATAATAATTTGTCTGATGTGGCAATTATCTTGTGAAGGAGCATCATTGACCCTTTTACTCCACCACTTTTTAAAGCAACTCAACATTCTAAGACTGCCTGATTGCTGCCACCAGCTTCCTAGACTGTGTGATTGTGTGGGTGAAAAATTCTAACGCTGCTTCTCCTGTGGAGGTTTGAGGTCATGCTTGGTGGTGATGAGAAGGCTCTTTCATCTCTGTGGGTCAAATATGCGTTTTACACTCATTCCTTATCAGCAAGGCAGGTCAGCTGCCAAAAGTTCCACTGTCACCCTCTTCTCACAAGCATACAGGTCTTTAAAACAGCCATCATGCTGGTGGAGAAGGTGCGGGATCATTACTGTCTGGATCAAATGAAGTGTGACGGAGTTGCCGTAGCCCTTGTACGTGTCACAGTAACAAAAACAAGAGTTGGCAGGAACTCTTGATAACCGTTCTGTCCCTGCTGTTGTTAGAATTTCATTATTTCACTTAACTATCTTTGAGCTGGCAGCACAAGCTAACCTGGTTATTGCTTCTCCTTCATTGGAACAACAGAGAGCTTTTTCCACGGCTGTCAAGAACAGAAAATAAATGGTGGTAGATGATATGAAGTGTGTGCTGTAAAAGACTCAAGATAAGTAATTTATGATCAAAACCATTTAGTTCCTGTTAGGAGCTACAGTGTATAGAGTGCAGGATTGTGCCAGCTTTATCCATTTGTAGGTTTGTGTGTAAAGTCCTTCCTAAACTGCACTAAAACTACAGTCATCATTATATTAGAATTAGCTGCCAGTCCTTGTAATTGTAAGAAAGAATAGTGATAGTAGTATTCATACAGTTTAGAAATGAGTGGATATGTTATGGGTTAGGGTTAGGGTTATTAGAAAATGTAGTTGATGTTGTTTAGACATTTAGTCTAATATTACTGTGTATTTACACATATTTTAAAATCTTCCCGGTTTACATAATTAAACAGCATTTTATCAAATTGAAGGTCAGATATGTCTTCCATATTTCTTTATAAGCGTTAGTTACACCTGGCAGTGACTGAATATTTAAAACCAACTAATCTCCACGTAAGGGTTAAGTTGAGATTTGTGTGAACTTCCAAAGAACTGGTGCAGCTGGCGCCAGGTGTGCAGTGGTGGTCCAGGTCATTTAACACAGAGCGGCTCACTCTTCAATGAGGTGAGTCACCTCTAGATAACCTGCTACTACTCCAGATGGTCATTCCTCCCTGCTGGCTGGTAAACCTCTGCTTTCCCAACAAACTACATCCAAATGGTAGGTTCTTTTTATTTAGGTATTTATTTATTTATTTTGTGCACTCAAACTATTTACCGGTTTTCTATACAAGAACTGTCTGGACTATATCAGGTGAAACCCACAGCTCCTTTTTTGTGTTTTTTAAACCTTGGAAATCAGACCTTTATTTTGCCTATAAGCCTCTGCAGACTACACATAGACATCAAAGGTTACGTCCTGAAAGTCTGCGTGGATCAGCAGTGATCTAATAAGCCTGTGCCCAAAAACCTTTTTGAAAAGTCGCAATTGAATTCCAATTTGGTTCAATATGATACGTTCTGCCCTTGGATAATTACTCTGATAGCAACAAGGGTGTCTCAGAAGATGAACAAAAATTCCGTTTTAAGGTTCCATCAAAAGAGGGATTCAGCTCAAATTGTGCAAAATGTTATTAAATAATAACTGTAAGACTTTCTTTGCACAGGACTTGATGTTCTGAGCGAGCAGAGCCAGTTCACATGAAATCATATTGTGAAACATAAACCTCAGCAGTCCTTACTTAACCCCCACAGCTGTAAACAATGGAGAAAACTGCTTATTTGGTTCCTATCAATCAACATGACGTCGACCTCCACTTTGAGGGAATGAATTTCTCTTTGCAAACAGCTCTGTGTAATTGTGGCTTAGCAGTGATGATGGCTCATTTTCTGTCTATTTATGGCCAGACATCTGACCGAGGAGGTCTGTGCTGTGTTTCTATTGACGTTATTATGATAAAAACTGGAGAAGATGTCTTAATCAGATCCTGTCCCAAATCAACGCAGCTTTTTCTTCTTACTTTAAGCACATATTGCAGCTGCTCTTACAAAATACATGCTGTTACATGCAGTTTGCAGACAACTGAGACACACTGCTTCGTCATAACATTGCACCTTGAACTTTGACCCTTTTGCACATACATCCATTGCAGTCTAATGCAATGTAAGTATGTCTATCTGCAGTGTCGCAGAATCTACATGACATACCTACTTTGTTAGGTTTAGGGTTAGAGGTCAGTGGGGGATGTTGTGTAGCAGGCTATGACAACATGAGGGGGTGTGTGTCCTGTCGTTAAAAGGGCGTATCTTTTGTAATACCCTGTCATCTGTCTGTGCTTTCTCTGTGGCTCAGTCAGAGGATTGTGGGTCAGAATAGCCAGAAAAGCATGCTGGCTTGCATACCTCGCAAATGCAACTGGATGCAGAAGGACATCCTGGTATTTTTGGCAGATTGCATTTGACACACTATATTTTGGAACATACCAAATATTTTTCTGGCATGCTAAACAGTACAGTAAAATGAGTATTGGAACGCTCCCAGCCTAACACCGCAACCCACTGGGGCTCAAGCACGAGCTGGTGGGAGCTCACAGGTCTACAGGGGGAAGCTCCAGCTCCAGCCGTGATTACTCACCACTCGAGCGAGTGTCGCTCAGGCACGAGCGTGATCACACCGACGTGATCAATGGAGCTTTCTAGTTAACTAGTGCTCCGTGTACACTCCTGTGCCTGACTGCTCAAACAACACAGAACCCGAGTGAAGTCAGATGGATTTTTAACGCTGCCCCCATCTGTCTGCTGAGATCTCCCAATAAAAGCACAATGATAAAGGATTTATTGAGCAGCAGCCTCAGTGCTCATAAAGTGGAACAGTAAATCTCTGTTGAAGAACTTTACCTCTTTTTTCCAGCCTGTGTCTGTGGGATAGCTTTTTTCCCATTTACAGCTGCTGCACATTATCTTCCCAGTAAACATTGTTCGGATGGTGACGTCGCGTCCCCGGCCAAAAACGGTTCCGGTCAGGCGCCAAAAAACAGCAACATGCACATGAAATGCAAATCATGAAACTCAAGACAAATTGTGTTTTTGCGGATGTGTGCAGATATTTGGAATACAAATATGCATGTGTAAGTGTCAGTTTCTGCTTTTAATGAATGTTTGGTCTGGTCCGGTTTTGGTTTAAAAAACAGTTGTGAGCAGACGTCACAGGGCGTCGTCCTTTGCACGTTCAATAAAGGTCAGTAAAGCTCCACCTGGACCTGACTTCAAATCACTTCATTACTTCTCAAAAGTTTCATTGTGCAACATATCTGTGCACAAAAACCTACAAAAAGTACAAAAGCTTGAGAGCAGATTGTCTGAGAGAGACGTCCTCTGCCCGTAGAATGAACGTCATTGGGCACTGAACATTTTTAAAAGTTGGGTAATTATTTAGTTTCATTTAATAATAGTTTGGATCTATGATAAGAGCTGGATACCAGACTGAAAATGGTGTTCATTCAGTCCAATAAGAATTGTGTGGCTAGAAGATGCACCAAAAGTTCCTAGCTTCTGGGTTTGTGGCCCACAGAATTTATGCTCTGGAGTTTCCCCCACTGGCCCTTGTCAGCGAGTTCCCGCTTGGCCCATAGATTTTATATTGTCTTAATATCACAGATTTTTATGGATCAAAAATCTTCATTTACAATCTTTTACAATGGTAGTCTGTAGGTAAAATGCTTATTGGGTTGCAAGGGGATTTTTCACTGCAATACCACGAGTGACCACTGGGAAAAATGTATCGTAAGGCTGGGCAGTGGCGCTCTGTCCAACTCTTATAATACAACCATGGTTGAGAGCTGAGATCAATGTGCTGAGTCTGAAAAGCAACTGTAAAAACAGGACAGAAATGGTGCAGAAATAACTAAAATGTGCTTATATGTTGGCATGTATGTTCTATAACACTAATGATGATGAAGAATTCAGTGATTTAGAGCCTGTGTTTTTTAGTATACATGTAAGAGTTTAAAAAGCAACAGTAACAAGAGGGCAAAGACAGTGCAGACATTGTTAGGTTAGTTCACTCTTAAAGTTTGCTTTAATGTTGGTGTGTATGTTCTATAACAATCATGATGATGAATAATTCAGTGATTCAGTCTCTGTTTTCCTCACAGAGTTCAGACAAGGAACTCAAGTTGTATCTTCAAGAGGCTGTACTTTTGATGAGCATCTTTTCTGTGTTGTTCATCCCAATAAAATAGTGTTGCACATCAATATTGACTCAGTGTGTTTCTTTACAAATCATTGCATTTGTCTTTTAAGTATTCCAAGTCTTGTAAATATTTAATGTGTTTGCTGTGTTTTTGGTTATATAATATTTATCATCAGGATTATCATGTTTTTAAGATGTATAACAGACATGCAGATCAGACAGGACTTGGTTGGACCATTTTAGAGCGTAGAGCATATTAAATTGTTAATCTGGACCTATACAGTGCCTATAAAAAGTATTCACCCCCTTCGATGTTTTCCCCTTTTATTGCTTTTATAAATGAAACATGGTCAATATCATTGGCTTTTTTTGACAAGAATTTACACCAAAAAAACCTGTTTAATGTCAAAGTGCAAACAGATTTCTACAAAGTAATTTCAATTTGTTTGTCAAGTGATTGCACAGATATTCACCCCCTTTAAAGTGACTGACCTAATTCAATGGACATCCAGCCAATTGGTGCTCGCAATTAGTCTCACAATTAGTGAAATGGAGATCACCTGAGTGCAGTGAATCTCAAGTGATTGTACTATAGACACCTGTGTCTGGAAGGTAACAAAAGGGGAAAACATCTATGTGGGTGAATACTTTTTATAGGTACTGTAGATATAAAATGTATAAAGCTGCAGAATGCACACTGTAAACTCTAGCAGAATAGCTGAATAGGCCTGTAGGTGATGGTGATGACATATTTTGACATTGTTGGGACGCTCAGGAATGATGTCCAGGGAATGTCCTGGACATCGGCACAATTTCCATTTTGGAACTATTTTTGAACCTATAACATCTTGATTGGATGTTCAAAGAATGTTCATACAGTGCCTCAATGTTTGCTGGGTTCCAATTTTGTGTCAAGAGCTAAACGGAAAAAGAAACACTCATTTCAGACACTCCAGTGTATCTTGGAATATTCAACATTAAATCCCATTAACTGTGAATGGACCCGATACCAGAGCTATTACCCTCTTTGTTTATTATCTGCAGCTCATCGAGATGATACAAGATAATAAGGATCATTTTTATAATCTCAATCCGTGCATGTTTGTGTCTGTATGTAGCGGAGGCAGTGACCTAACAAATGTCTGTGAGTCTGTGCATGCATGAGGAGAGTGTGGTACATAATGAGTGCGCTTAAGGAGAGTGTTAACATGACCGGCGGTGCAGTAAATAATTGATGAACCTCGGAGCCTTGTGAGGCTTGTAAAGCAGCTTCACCTGCAGGTCAGAAAATCAGCCTCTGATATCTGTCACAGCTCGCCCTAAGGGCCTGCTCGCTGTTTTCTGACACCATTTAGACATCATACTTATATTATAAATACATTAAACATGACTGCCGCGGGTTATGTTTGGTTTTGAGTGTCTTTTTTTTCGAGATCAGGCGCCATGCATGAATCAGCGTTGTTTTTCCCAGCCTTAAAAGTAACTTCAGAATTGAGGAGATTATGTTGTCCTCACACCAATAAATCCTTGATCTGCTTGCTTGTGTTGTTGTGGCTCATCTGCAGTTTTGGTCTGTCTTCTCTCCCCTAAGGGGGGGTTGCATTACATTATCATTTAGGCTAATTACTGCTGAACAAATGGTTTCTCGCTGCCTGTCAGCCTGCAGTGTGTAATCATTCTTGACCTACTCACTGAACTCCATGTTTTAAGTAGGCCTATGTGAACTGTATAATATTCACACTGCTTAATTAGCCTATTAATAGGACCAAACTGCGTGGGATGCGCCATCCATTTAATCTGTGCTCCTAATAACTGCGGTTGCACAGCCGGGTGAAGTCAGGGGAAGGGAGAAGGGGAGGAATATGAAGTGGAGCCAGGATGGAAGGAATAGCACTGAACCGAGGAGATAAAACGTGATAGACAGCAACACACTGTTCAATACTACAATCTGAGTGGAAGTTATGGAAAAAGCAGATCTTTTTTTTTTGGTGGAATATCTACCTTTTCCATGTGTTAACTATATTAACAGTCATATTTCTTCCTACCAAAAGGGTCATATACAGATGGGTTTCTTATCATGAGGAGGCTTATAGGCAGATATAAGATAAACTGGAGAAATATAATGTGGAAAATGCTCTACACCCCACAGAGAAAACCTCTCTTTTAGCTCAGAATGCAGACTTAACTATTAGGATCTAGCTGGTGAGGGACCTCGATTTTAATAAGGTGGCGGAGTGTTTAGTTCATAACCTGGTGAGGAAGTGTTAATGGCTGCTTAATGACTATAGACTCTGTGATCAATGTTTAAGTGATCAGTTTTGCATACATATCGATTTTCAGTATGGGACAGCTGATATATGGCAAGAAGATGCAAGAAAATATGCAAAGGTGTGCAGAGTCACTTCTTCTCTTCTTATTGTGTAGGCTTTACCTGTATAAAGTGCAGACATCTCATAGGAAGTTCAACTAAGGGAGCACATCTGGCATGAATCTAGTGCGATATATTTCATGGTAAACAGCAGGATTTTCATCATTGCATGCAGATAATCTTTACATACGCTACTGTTTTTGCTATTTTTCTGTGCTAACATTACTTCCAGGCTGCTCATTGATAGTTTGGGATGCACACAGGTCATTTTTCTCACTGCCTACAAGAGCTAACTTCACACACCCTCGATTAGCCCCGCCATCGTTAACAGCTTCGGTTTCTGGCTGTAATTCCAAGTTTCATGTTATCTTAATTGAGCAGACTGACTTAAAGGTTTTGGAAATGCATGCGTTGTGCATTTATACATACAAATGTACCACTTAAACAGTCATTTTAATTGTTTTCAGCTAGTTGCTTTATTGTGACAGTGTGTTTTCTAGCTCCTCGCATCCTCAATTGTTTGTAAATGGAAAATCCGCCAATAGAATAGCAAGAGAAAGAAGATGGATATTTAACAAGAAATCTGAAAACCCTTATGTTCACATGTTGTTTTTGTGTCAAATTTAAATGAGTATTTGAGTCAGTTCAAACTGCTCTGAGTGATTAGTCCTTCACTCATTTGGACACTTTGTTCCACTGACAGCCCCGGAGGACTGCTCTATCCAAGCAGCCGGCCATCATTCACACTGCAAATCATGCGCAAGGCTGACAGCTTGGCACAGCTCCAAACGTGTGTTTCCATTTGGGAGCCATCCAAACAAAACCTTGAGTGCTCAGCCAAGCTCCTAATGAGCGATCCAGGGAGCTGGAGGTAAGCTAACGTGAACTCATTCACTTGGACGACCCTGGGCTTTGGTGGAATTTTCCCCCCTGCAATCGACATAACACAGCGTAGGGAAAAAAGGAATCCACTCTGAGGTTGAACTGTTTCTCTGAAATGTACTCTGTCAGATCAACAAGATTACTTAGATTACTGAGATTACTTTTGACAGCTTTGCCGTTCTGTGTTTGTGGTAGTGATGAGATAATGAAGTGCTGAAAGCGTGACTTTAAACTCTTCTTTTTTTTTTCAACTGGGGAACCTGTGCTGCCAGCGTATATTTGCAACTACACCTCTGTTGCTGCTAGTGCTGCCAAATTAAAGATTTACAACCTCCAAATATCTGCAAATCTATCTCATCTTCACAAAGTGTCTCTAAAAAACTACTCCACTTTTTCCAGTTATAATGATTATATTATCAACTTGGCCTTGCCGACTAATATTTGATGACTTAAGAGTGAATAGTGCAAAATTGTGAGCCTGTCCTCCCAAGAAAAACAACACTATAGGTTGTGATGTCAGTCACCAAAAACAACCTATAGTTATGTTTGAGTGACAGATGCCCAAAGAAGTAGAGCAGTTAAAATGACGTCTATATAAGGTGCAAATGTCCATAATCAGAGGTGGAGTGATCCTCCAGTGGTGGAGGATCTGGTTAGATCCTTGGACTTTGCTGCAGTAGACCACCATTCGCCTAGACCACTGTGCCTTCTCTAAACCTGAGCAAGCGTTTTTTGTTCCTAAACCTAACCACACCTTAACCACAGCATTATCACACCATAAAACATCATTAGCGATTTGTAGCAGCTTTAAAAAGCACAGACAAATGATGTTGCCAATAGAGGCGGCATATTAGAAAAGGCTCCTAAGGGTCGTTCTGGAGGTCAAACAACCTATTTAGTCGCTTCCTTTGGAGGATTTGTTGGAAATTGTGCACTTTATACACCAACTGTTGAGTCAAAGCTTGTATAAAATGTGCAGGCTTCACAGTTTGACACAGGAGTAGAAAAAAACACATGATGTCAGGAGGCGCGTACAACGTTATCACCTCACAGATAACACGATCAGCTGTTTCGTTTGGAGCATGCAGGGATTTCACCTGCCTGTGAAGTTACTCATAACACCCTCTTTTTTTTCTTCCTTGTGTACAGGCTGTAGACTTCTTTGGAGGCTTCTGATCTTCACGAAGGGGACGGTGACAACGCGGCAGCTGCTCCCCGCACTGCTGCAGCTGCAGCGATCCCAACAGCGGCTGATAATGAAGACGATGCAGAAGAAGTGGAGGAGGAGGTGTAGGAGGAGGAGGAGAAAGAGTAGGAGGAGGAGGAGGAAGGGGATTAGAAAATCTGAGGGGAGGAGGGAAAAGTAAAGGTGCCTCTGCTGAGACATTTAATTTACAAGTGAGTGGTTGTTATGCACTGGTGTGATTGAAAAGTGCCTCGACTGCTCCCTGATTATTTTCCGTGGCTTATGTGTAGCAGTGAAAACCTCTCTTCTCTGCAGCAGGGAGCATAATGAGATATTGAGAGGAGATATAGCGCAGTATGTATGAGCCTCAGTCTTATTTCAGGCTCCGGTGAGGATGGTTGTCTGGATTCAGAGGCGGGGGTGGGAAGAATGGGGGCATATGGGATGTAACAATCCTGTTGAAGATGTCAGTACCTACAAGGGCTGCGAGTGGTGCCAACCGTCGGCGCCCCTGCTGCCAACTGGCACGACTGGCTCTGCATATTGAGCGCCTCTCCTGCAAGCGCCCACAGAGCACCGTGGGCCCCTCGGAGTCAGCAAGCCAGTGAATCATTTATGTTCTCGCTGGAACTTGCCAACGCTTGTATGACACACTTTTTTTTTTCTCTCTCGATGTACTATAAGGAGATTTAGAGTTAAGACAAATGTACCCACAGAGCGGAAACGTTGTAGATCAGCTTTGGTTTTGCGGCAGTCATGAATTGCAGTTTCTTCGGCCAACAAAACAGCTCCCTCCATTCTTTTTCTTGTTCCCTCCGAGCCACAGTCAGGCCTGATGTTTTCACACAGTCTGCAGCTGACTATGCAGGTAAAAAAAAAAAAAAGACCAGTCCAAACCTCTAACTCACCACCACTGCCCCAACCAGCCAAGACGGACTGAAGTGAAGAGGGGTGTCTGTCGGCTTAAAGATAGAAATTGCCTCTGCTCCTCTCATATATTTCATCAGCATTGGAACTCACCTCAATTCTTGGGAATTAATGGCTAGGATTTCTATGAATGTGAAAGCAGGCTGCTGTGCTGTTATGCACCTCTGCTGCTTCGTGCTGCCCTGGAAACAGGGAGGCAGCAGATAGACCCTTAACCAAAAATCATTAACATACTGCTATCATCTCTGTCTGTTTACTGAGCCATAACACTTAGTTGAAAATGCTTCATTTTTTTCACATATACATTTTCTTCCATCTGATTACAGTTTTTAACATTTGATAGAGGCTCAATTCTATATTCATTATCATACTGTTAATTAAACCAATGGTGTGTTACATTAGACATTTTCAGGCTGCTTTCCCCCTCATTTCTTGATTGTCCAATTTCCTGTGCTGCTATCTTTGTCCCTGTTTAAGGAATAGTTCAACATTTTTGAAACAAGCTTTCTCACTGTGTTGCCAATGATTAGATGAGAAGATCATCAACGCTTGGTCATTTCTGTATGTTAAGTAAAGGAGCTGGAGCTAAACCCAATTTAGCATGAAGCAGGGTGAATACAGCAAGCTGACGATACAGGCTTTATTCATGACAAAGGTCCAACACCTCTAAAGCTGACTAATTAACATGTTTAATCTGAACACAAACAGAAATGTTACAGAAATGAGACAGAAATTCCTCAAGTCTTGTCGTTTCCTTGCGGTTGCCAGGCAACCAGTGGAGACTCCTGGCAGTCGCTGCACCTGGCCTAGAAATTCAATTTCAATTCAACTCTGATAAAAAAGGATTCATTCAATCTCTATATCCTATGTTGTTTATCAATGAATTATTAAATACACGCTCTGTTTTTATTATTTTGTTGTTCGTTCTCCTCTTTGTTTGACCCCCACAACCAGATTCCCCCTCAGGGATTATCCATACATTCATTTTCTCAAGCGAGAGCGAGGTTCAGGTTAAAAGGGCAACTCGCCCCGAGGCCAGCAGGGAGTTGTAGTCCCTCTGATAACTCCTGGTCTTGCCCTGGGGTCTTCTCCTCCTAGCAGGTCCTGTATGGAATACCTTCAAAGGCAGACGCCTCAGGGATATCCACAACGGTTGCTAGAGCCCTGTCAGCTGGACACAGAGCTCCCTGTGAATCTCTGAGTGTCACATGCTGCAACTGAGTGTTTCATTCAGTGCTCAGAGCTGGTGAAAATTCAGTAGATTGAGGTTGAAAGTAGGTCAAAGATAAATCAAATGGCTTAATGGCTTTTATTTTACATTATGGTCCCAAATAAAGCCAATATTATATAAATGAGTGAAGTCAATGCACCTAACAATTCATATTACCATTACATGTTAATTATCTGGATGGGAGATGGAACCATGACCTCAGAGTTTCTCCCACTGACCTTCATATAAACTGACTGAAATTTGCAAGGGGATGAGGCACATCCTTCTAATATTTCAACACCAATGTAAAATATTCTCGATTTAATGCCTGAAAAACTAACACAACTCTAACCTGCAGAGGACAGACACCCACTGGGACAAAGTATTTTCTTGAATCTGAGACTCACATACTGGCCTCTGTTCCTGCACTTCGGTGTAGGCTTCCCCAGAGAGGCTGAGCAGCTTGTCCACTGCTGCTGCTCCACTCATACAAAGGCAACAAAAAGAGAAACACACATTTAAATTCTTTTCACGAATAAACTGAAACATTTCCTCAATTTATTAGTGTATGATAAGTAAATGAGGGATAATCTCTTAATATCATTGCCAAATACTGTATATTTGAAGACCAGTGGGGCAGCTAGTAATTTGGCTTTTTACAAGGTGAATTTATAGACTTTTTTTTTGGCAGTCCTGACATTGTGTGTGAATGTGTGTGTGTGTCTTTGTGTCTGCGTTTTGGCTTTTTTGGCTATTATTATAGAGACAAATGCACACATACCCAGACTCAATACCTGGCAGATGGGGAGCTTTCCTTGAACGTGACATTGTTGGCAGATCTCCGCCCATCAGGCTTCCAAAGGAGGACTCAGACAGACGCGGGGACGGCTCAATCAGTCAAACACCGCTTATCTGTTTCACCGCCAGCCAGTGGGAATCCAGACTCCTTCTCGCCATGCACAGCAGGAGAGCTGGCAACACGTTCATTCCGGCAACCAGAGCCAGACTGTCCATGCACTAGCAAGCAATAAGCAAGCCAGAACAAACTGTGCGATTTTACAATGCAAACTTAAAAAAGAAAAAATAGACGCCTTATTGGTAAGCGTGTTTGGACATACACAATAATTTACAGTAGCAATTTGAAGAGCTCATTTAAACGAAGCTGCAGGACTCCTACTGGGTCAGCTCACCTTTGACAAAAACAGATAAAAGGAGAATAACTAAACCAGCTGTGTGTGTGTGTGTCTGTGCTTGCACTTGGCCGGCAGTATAGACTGAGTATGTAATCTTAGAGGGCAAGTTTTATTGAAAATTCCAGTATTCCCTGCTCCGTCGTTTCATCAGTCATCTTGTTGAACCATATCACTGATGTCAAGAGAAAATCTGTATCTCAAGATGACTACTTTTCAGGATCTAAGAAAATGAGCCCCATGTTGCTGGATGCCACTAAAAGGAAAGGCTTATAGAATTGTGTGAGTCAATGCAAAAATATTTCAGCTACTCTTTAAATGGGAAAAATGCCAAAATGAGAGATGCAGTTTGGCAAAAAGAACCTCAACACGAGGTCCACCTCAGTAGCTGTTTTTTAGGCCAGCAGATAGAGTTTGGAGGGGTTTTTTGTTGCTTTTTTGCACTTTAAAGCAAGAGCTTAAAAGG
This sequence comes from Scomber scombrus, assembly GCF_963691925.1. Taxonomy (NCBI): domain Eukaryota; kingdom Metazoa; phylum Chordata; class Actinopteri; order Scombriformes; family Scombridae; genus Scomber; species Scomber scombrus. The sequence goes on from NC_084972.1 coordinate 7,446,066, forward strand.
TCATCAGTGTTTATATGGTTAATGAACTGGAGATCCAAGGTTTTCATGTGGGATCTGTGCACATGTTTCAAGAGAGCCACATATTTCATGCACTACATTTATGGTTAACAATCATTTAAATTCAATAAGAATTGAAGGGGAAAAAAACTCCATTGATGTTATTTTGGCAGGATATCATGCTAAGAGATGTTGCTCCATAAAAAGAGGAAAAAGGAAAAATCCACTGATCTTCTCCAGGCATGATGATGGCATATATGAAGAAGGCTTTAATATGCAATGTAAGTGTACAGGGTTGAAACACACACACACACACACACACACACACACACGCACGCACGCACGCACGCACGCACGCACGCACGCACGCACGCACGCACACACACACACACACACACACACACACACACACACACACACACACACACACACACACATCTGACACACTTTTGAAGTAATCCCACATTGTTGGAAGTCTTTTAAAATATCCTCATGCTTCAAAGAATGATGAAGAAGAGTAAAACTTTATGATGTGAGATAAAACAAAGGTAGAAAAAACAGCTAGTAGGATAAGAATGAGGAATGAGCAGCCTCTCGCTTTTTATAGTCCAACCATGCCATCTTGTGGTTAAAGTGTTAATAAAAGAAAGAAAAAAGGAATAAAAAAAAGAAGAGCTTCCCTTGAACTTCAGCCTTGCTCCTGAGCTATAAACCATTTTTAATCCCAGCATAAATCAGCAGTGCAGCCTGGCTATTCCCTGAGCGCTGGAACCTGTTGTGACAGCGGCCCTGGTCCCAGTCAATTAAACTATTGATTGAGTTGTCAGGGGCGGAGGGGAGTGATGATATGATGGGATCAGTGGTGACACCCAGTGGTAATGTGTCGCTCCTGGTGCTTGCTGCTACACTCGGCTCATTTGGCCCCTGCGTCTCCCTTCGCTTAATCAGATATGACAAGCTCCCCGGGCCTCCACTTACAAAACAATCACAGGCGACTGGCCGACCGGTTGCACCAGAGCCCGGCTTCCTATTCGACGTTGGCCATTAAGGGAAGGGGGGGGATGATGTGTGCCTTTTTGCTCATTTGGAGCTCTCCTCTTAATTGTAAACACATTATTCTCAAGACAGCCTTGGAAACACAGCAGATGTCTAATTGGCTTGTTAATTATCATTATGCACCACTTATGAGTCTGTTGACAGCACTCTGGCATTAAACCGGAGCTGCTGTCAGATGGTTCAGAGTTTTTCCAGAGCCATTTTTGAGACTCCCCAAACTCACTGATTAGATCCATGCCTCATCATCAAACAATAATACCACACTGGCAATGGATATTTAAGCATCTCCAGAAAAAACAACTCAGTTAGAGTCAGCCATTGGTTATAGAAAAAAAAAAGATTCCTGCCTGTCCTCATGTGACAGAGCAAATAATTAGGAGTCATCTTTCCATTTGAGCACCAACTGACCTGACAGCCATTCCTCTGTGCTGGGCAGAGTTTGGCAGGGCAGGCTTCTGTCTGTAGGAGGCTTCTTAGACTCCTGTCATCCTGTCTTTCCTTGTCTTACCAGGAGGAAGTGCCATTTCACTGCTGGAAATATCAGAACTGACCGAATATAAAGAGTTTTGCTGTGAGCAATGCTGCATTTACCATAAGAGATTTTTTTTACCCTATAAACATGCCATGGCCTTTCAAGATGTAATTCCAAGTAGGACAAAATCAGGACTGACTATTAAAAAGCCAACATAAATTAGATTATAGATTATAAATTTGTGTAGTCTCTGCTGGGATGAACAGCATTTTCCTTAAATATATTCCCTCATTTTCAGTTTGTTTTAAGTCGTCGCTCTAAAAGCTCCCATAGGTCTTTAACAGGGTTGAGATTTGGTGACTGATCATTTTCATTTAGATTCAGTGAGCCTTCAGGCTTTTTTGTATAGAAGCATCTGCTCTCACTATGTTTCTTCACTCTTTTATTCATGTTTGTTTCTTTATCTTTGTTACCCATCTGTAGCTCTGTGCAGCTTGGATTATAAGACTCTTTCACCCTGCGGATCTGCAAATCATTAAAAATGTATGAATAACAAACAAGCGCTGTTCAAACTCTCCCAACTTTATTTTAAACTGTAAACTTGAAGGGTTCAAAAGGCCAAACACACATAGAGGAAAGTTACATCATGGTAACACTTTACTTTCAGTCCCCCTATTTAACATTTATAAGCAGTATACAAGCTTTTATAGTTAATAACACATTATAATGTAGTTATTAGTATAGTATTTGTCCAGGTTAGAATTTCTGACAAATACTGTACATTAATGAACATAATAAACATATCTGCTTAGATACACATCATATTGTGTTGTAAACTCTTTATTGAATGTTTATATACTTCTTATGAATGCTAATTAAAGGGACTTCACGTAACCTGCTACCAAATTGCCAAAACTGTAACCTGCTGACTTTGTTCTCCCCAAGCCGTTTGACATTTGTCATTTTGAGTGAAATGTATCAACAACTATTATATAGGTTGCATGGTAAATGGTAGAGATATTTAAATTTCTCACAGGATGAACTGAAATAGCTTTGATCCTTTAACTTGATCTCTAGCGCCATCACCAGGTCTAAATTATAATTGGTCCAATACTTTGATTTATGATAATATACCTGCAAAGACATGCCCATGACCCTCAGCTATATGTTCTGTTTAGCACTACTTATCAAATGTTTGCATGCTTACACCTGCTAAACATCAGCCTTTTAGCATACTCATATTCGCATTTAACTCACCACTGCACAGCCTCACAGAGCTGCTATGACTTGTGTTTTATACTGCGCATGCTCTCAGCAACTCTGACGTTCAAATATACACTGTGAACACACCTATAGGTAGACTTTTTCCTCCTAAAGTAACTGAGGAATAACTCTACCATTTCAGGTCTTAGCTTAAATGTATTGAATTTTGAATGTGAGCTCTCAAAGATCCATATGTCATCAACAGATCAGATAATTTCCCCTCTCAGATGAAACTGTGTGTCTAAGTTTAGCACCCACAGCACTCTGCAGCCCCTCAAATGGGTATCTCCTCCTTTTAAGGGCGGACGATATTTATAGGAGAGCCATCTGAATAATTGATCTGGAAGTTGAAGTAGATGGCCACTGCGTCACGAGGGCACAAAGAACAGCCTGATAGCAGTGCCGGATGGAGTTAATGGAGCAGAAGTTTCTGACAAAGACGGAGGAGTGAGTGCAGCACTCCGCTCTGCTCCTTGCTGCTGAGCTGATAGCTATTTGGAGCTCGTAGCCGGGCTCCTTTCATTCGTCATTATTCTCCCCCTATGTGTGCTAAAGATCACAGTTGCTGTTCTGGAGCGTAATTTCATTTAACCACATGATTATAAATGTTTGAACTCTGGCAGGTTGGTATAAATTTGCACACATTTGAACATATTGCAGTGCTGTAGGGGGAATTCTCAGTGAGTCAAACATTTACAACTGTAGAAAATGCAAACATGCAACTGTATAGAGAGGGTACAGTATACTCCCATGACAGTGCAACAACAAAACAATTTTCTGTTTCTCTGTGGTCTCCCTCCTCACTGCACAACACCCTCCCTACCCCCTCCCCCCAAACATAAACTCAACACTGGTGGCCCCTTTCATTTTGTACCAATAACATCCCCTTCATCTTTAATGAACATAAGCACCAAGGTCGTGTAATTGGTGAACATCCTGGTGTGTCGCAAGAAAATTGAAAAGTCATGAAAATGTCACATGAATATTCAGGCGGCTCCACCACACTGCCCGAGATGGACAACAACAGCTGTGCCCTTACATCTTCATCTTCATCCTTCCACATCATCCTAATTATGTGGATATGTTAATTGGGCATCTGTTGCCTGGAGTCAAATTCATCTTTCTCTCTCTCTCTCTCTCTCTCTCCCTCTCTCTCTCTCTCTCTCTCTCTCTCTCTCTCTCTCTCTCTCTCTCTCTCTCTCTCTCTCTCTCTCTCTCTCTCTCTCTCTCTCTCTCTCTCTCTCTCTCTCCACCTTCCTCTGCCTGCGTCTGACAGCTCTTTGCTCTCGTGCCTGCTTCCTGCCTCTCCGATTGAACTGCCACTGAGGTGGGAACGGCTATCTGTCCAAGCATGCACCACCAGCAGCATTAAAATACACAGATAGATGCACAGAAACTATAAGTAGCAGTCGCATATATGCATTCATGTCATGCATGTTAACTCGTGCCATTGCTAAGATGCATGCACGCAAATGCAGCATATGGAGGTGGTGGTAATTGTTGTCAGTTGTAAGCAGTTGAAGGCATCAGCTGGAGCAGTGAGGCAAGCTGTGAAACCAAGTCAATTAAGGAAACATGAAATTTTCAGGGAGTAAATATGCAGTGCACCGGCTGCCGTTCCTCTCTTAGATGTGTGTAGAACACAACACACTGCCATTTGGTGGATGCTTTTATTCAGAGTGCCTCGCCGTTCTGTGAGAGCTTGAATTTTTTTGCATGGCAGCGAATCAAACATTTAATCCTGGCTGGCAGTGCCTGTGCCAGCCAGGAACCTACACAGTCTGGCGGCAGAGGTTTCTTGAGGATCAGTGTTGGAGGGTAATGTCAGATGAAATTTCACAGAGAGAGTGAGTGCTGGAGTGTTTCCTTGTGATAAATGTTTAAAAGGTTCTTGAGTTTCCTGTCCCCGCGTCATATCTCAGGATGGGGAGGATGGGATGCAGGTGTGTGTGTGTGTGGGGCAGTCAGAGTAAAAGCTTCTTCTTCTCCTCTTATGAACCCCACCATGACAGAATCAACATTTCCATACACAACCCACTGATTGTGTGGTAAATGTTCATTACAATATATTGATCAGGGTCTTAATGACCTGATTGCATTCAGTTACACACAGATTTTCCTTTTTTTTTTAAAGGTTGAACCTAACATTTTTAAAAATTTGACATGTTCAACAAAAAATAAACTAACTTGTAACATTAAAACATAACTGACAATTTCTACAGAAATGTTCTAGGTGGTTCCAATGGGGTTTCTATGGGTTTTTTTTTTCTTCAAAGTTACTATCTATGGTAATCTATGCTATTTCCTATGTCACACCTACCAAGTTTACCTTGTCAAAATTTAAGTTATGGTTTGTGAAAAAAGTCAAAATATTAACCTTCTTTTCACTTCTTTGCTGCACGCATTATCAATATGTGGTTGCTGAATTGCTGCTTATCTTAAAGGTGCAGTGCATAGAATTTCGTGTCATCTAGTGGAATGGACTTGGAAGAAATGGAATATAATATTCATAAGTTTGTTTTCATTAAAATATAATCACCTCAAAATAAGAATCATGAGGACCATCTTAAACACTTTTTGTAATCAGGTTGTGTAGTAGTCAGGTTTTCGATTAGCACACAGCACTGAAATAGCTCTGCTCAGGGTTGTGAATGACCTGCTGATGGCAGCTGATGCAGGATCCCCTACTCTTCTAATTGTCCTTGACCTGAACGCTGCATTTGACACACTATCCTCTTAGAACGCCTCCACACCACCATTAGTATGTCCGACCCTGCACTCAAGTTGTTTCAATCGTACCTTTCACTGGGAGGATGCAGGTCTACATTGCCCATGAACAGATAACACCAATTAGGTTTTCATTGCACTGACTCCCTGTGTCCTTCAGGATTGACTACAAAGTCTTGCTACTCACATAAAAATCCATTTACGGACACAACACAACACGAGAGTATTAGTGAGTTTGAACTCTAAGGAACACTAAAGATCCAAACGAGTGTACCACCTTATCCCTAAGGTGTGGTGGATGGATGGGGTTCAGGTCAGGGCTCTGTGCAGGCCAATCAAATTCTTCCACATCTAACTGGGTATATCATTTCTATACAGGGCTGTTTTTTGCTGAAACAGGAAAGAGCAAACTGCCACAAAATTGGAAGCACACTGTTGGCTCAATGTGTGATTTCCCAGTCAAAAGTATGAGATGGTGTGAATCCGGGGGAATCTGGGCTCCAGACTTCAGTATGCCACCAGACATCGCTAAAATAGATGTAAAAATGTCTGTGGTGTCAGTCTGTGTTTTATTTTCAGGGCGGTGCCTCATCTATCCACTGTGTGCATTAAGGTATTAATTAGAGTTCACATTTGAAGATGTCTCACCTCTAAGCAGAAAAGAGGGTTCTTCTAAACCACAATTTCTCTCTTTTATTGTTTTCTGTCATTCTTTGACAGCAGCAGCACCTCCAGTTCTCTGTTTCCTCAGCCCTCGGAGGCTGGACAGGGTTCATTTGTGGCTCTGTTACACAGAGGTTTGCCGTTAGCGTTCTTTGACGATACATCCTCCGCTCAATTAGCCGTGCTGACGCCAACGCCTCCCCAAAGACACCTTGGAGGCAGACAAGATGAAGCTGCACAGGATCCTGAGAAGCCAGATGACTATTTTGAGTGACTCATAGCTTTGGCTCATTGCCCACGCAAAGGTGTGTTTGAGGTGTATATAGAGATGGAGAGCAAGGAGGAGAGAGCAAGGCCCACTTATGTGACTGCTCCCAGGTGAGAGAGAGTCCTTGAGAAGTATTGAGACATTGTTCTCTGAGCCTCCCTGCAATATAAAGGCTCTCAAATCCATACTTATGTAGACTGTACCCTTAATTTCATCAGTGTCAATGTCAGTCGGTAGAAGAGATGTTGATAACAAGAAATACATGAATCATTTCCTTTACAATTGTGCAAATACGTCAGCATGAACTAGCCAGCTTGTCAACTGTAGTCCCAGAAGATCATGTTTAGTATTAGATTATTAAAGAAATTTACATCCAATTAAGTTTCAGTTTTCGTGCTACACTGCACTACTAAAACAGCAGTAATTCAACCTATATTCAGTTCATACATAATGTATATATGTACATAATGTATCAGGACTGTTTGGAAAGAATGAAAGATTAAATTATTGAGTTAAAAAATGCAGTCTATAAGCTTTCATGACTTAATAACAGAGCAGCACCTAGAAAAATCATCCACAGAAATACATCGCAGTTAGTAGGACTGAATACATGGTTGATCTTTAAGAAGTCCTGTGTCAAAGTAACACAGTAACTAACCAAAAGATTAGGACAATATACAAAACTACTGAATCTCATAGCTATTCACTTTCTTCAGTTTGATGAGAGGAGAGATGATTGCTACCATTCGCATGTGTGAAGCTAGCCTGCAGGCAATTAGCGTAGCTTAGCATAAAAACTGGAAACAGGAGGAAACAGCTAGCTTGAATTTGTCGGCAGTAAAAACTAAATAATTGTACCTGTAAAGATCACTAATTAATTTGATAGACCATTTTTTGTAAAATTTCAATATAAAACAAGATTCTGTTTTACTGGGAGTTATGTGCTGGACTACTTTTTTGGTCCACTTTTAAAGATGCTACCAAAAAATAGCACTAGCATGTAACCAAGTGTAAACCAAAACTTGCTATTTTTACACTCTGGTTTTTGTATGGATTAAAAAATATTTTGTATGGATATATCAATATACGATAAATTGATTAGTGAGCTGTGGACAAAATGTATTTTTGGTTACTTTACTTTTGGTCTTCATGCTATAAAGATAAGCTAAGCTGACTGTGTTCTGGCTGCAGCTAGATGTTTACTGCACATACATGAGATTGAGTAGTATCAGTCTTGTCATCCAACTCTTGGCAAGAAAGTGAATAAGTATATTAACTACACCTTTACACTGCATTAGAATAAATTAAAATAAATATATAAACTCAACCCTGCTAAAGATATCACTAATATAGCGAAAACAACAAGCAAAAACACTCAGAGGCACACAAAGAAACATGGCAATGTTGATAGACAGCTTACATTAAAGCATGAAAGTGTCAAAATTGACAACAAACAGAAACTTTGCACCCAGTTACAGAAAAAATCAGATGAAAACAGTTTCAGTTTTACAGTTTTCATAAATACAGATAGAAGGAACACTGAGAAGCGATGCACATCAGGTTTCACAGTGAGCTTTTCTTTTATCTTGTGCTGTACTTACCACACATACTCCCAGACGGTATGGGGAATCTCAGCTCCATATCATTTGATTTTCCCCTCTCGCAGTGAAATGTCCAGCTGTGATGCTGGATATCACAGTGAGCCACTTGTTGGCAAAACACCAGACAAAGAAGTGCTGTGCAAGCGATCACAGCCATGCCTTCTAGTCATTTCTCTCAGCTATTACAACACTACTTTTACAGTCCAGGAAATAAGCCAAGAACAATGAAATCACACACTGAAATCTAGAGCAGGAGGTTGATCCAATAAGGAAACAATGGTACCGTAGAATAAAACAAAAAAGAAATACAATTTTTGTGATCAATGTGGTGGAGGTTGATGAGTAGACGGAAGAATTATTAAAGCTAAAAAATACAACGTACAGTCTCATCACAGAGGCAGTTTGACATTTTCTTTCAGACTTTGTTGCCTTTTGCTAGAATGAAACATCACTTCTCATTAAAGCGTATCATTAATACATAGGCAGTGTCAGCTAACTATCTCAACTAAAGGAAGTAAATCTGCTGTGCTGTGTCACATTGTTGCACTACATCCAAGAGATGTTTTTGTTTCTTTAAAAAGATATTCCTCTGAGAATGAAGTCTACATCTATGAATAAATCACTAAGAACAAGTACAGAGACAAATAATGAATTAAAGCTGCAAGCAGTGATGAACGGGCCCTCGCACCCCGATGCATTTCAGGCTGTGGCGCAGTGGAAGGGCTCGCATCGAGGGCATGTAGATGTCTTAAAACCTGAGCTGTTATCGGATATTTTGAGAAGTGATGAAATAACATATCCTGTGTCCACTATGTGGCGCTAGAGTACACCCACTAATCATAAGCCATGTTGTAGTGTATGATGTGAAGAACACACCATGTAAAATTCATATATATCTGATGATGTTTGTCACATGAGGCTGACTTCCTGTGTCCAGTAGGTGGCCAATCATCAACGTTTGTTGGGCATTTGATGCAGACTTTAGATATGTATAACTTTTCATCGCAAAGGTCCTAAGTTGACATTGACTGAATTTGGAGAGGGTCGGGTTAAAAAAATAGGAGGAGTTTGTTCAATACAAGCCCTGCAAAAAGCAAAAAATTCGCCAAAGTTTTCTAGTTATTGCAAAATGACTGCCTTCCTGTTGGATTTACAGTATGGCTCCAAGAGGCTTTTTTGTGCATCTGGACATGATACACATACCGAAAATTGTTGTCCTTCTATGTCAATTTGGAGGGTGGGGCTTCAAATTTGAAATGTTGTTGGGATCGCTACTATACTATACTATACTATACTATACCATACTATACTATACTATACTATACTATACTATACTATACTTTAATATACTACGCTATGGTACGCTACGCTATGCTACACTGCATTGTACTATACTATACTATATTAAACTATACTATATTATACTATGCTACGCTACACTGTATTGTTCTATACTATACTATACTACTATCTTGAATTGAAGCTCTAAATTTGTTCAGGCTTAAATAGAGACTTTTTGTGGCTTTGGGTCATTTGTCTTCTAGTTCTTTAGCTTGTTTGTGGTACTTCAGAGTTTATCTTAAAGAGATCTTAGTGAGAAAAGCTATGGCTATTTGTGGGTTTTCCATCTTCCTGTATTTCTTTATGTGTTATTTATAGGCCACATAACCACCCAGGATGCTTTGCAATGCTCTGAAAGAAGTATTTTTCTTCAATAGTCCCACTCACAACCTTCAGTAATCCACAAACAGAGATTATTAAATTAGCTGCAGTGTGGAGCCTATCTCCACTCTTGAAGTCTTCATTAAACATTCCTTTGATTCACATTGACTCACAGAGAGAGAAAAAGATCATCTCCGCTCTGTGCTCGTGCTCTCCCGTGGCTTTGTAGAATCTCATTTTTGGAAGGAAATTGAAAACTTAAATTGCATTGAACCTGCAACCTGCAGGCAACTCAGTGGGAAGCCACTTTCCTTTTAAACCCAGCATATATGAAGGGCAAGTAGGGGTTTTTAGAGCAGCTTTGTTGACAGTTTTATATTTTCCCCCCAAGTTTTTGAAATGTTGTTTGTCTGTGTAGCCTACTGTTAACATCATCCCTCTTCTGGAGCTTTGGTTGATTCTCTCTTTGCTCCTGCTTTTCAGTGAAAGCCCACATTTTTTTTCTCTAGCTGTGTGCCACATCCCCCAGAGCTCTCAGCTGTGTGCCCTATTTTTAGAGGAGCACTCTGGCAATTTAGCTGAACAATGTGCTGTAGTCGCATCTTTGCTTTCATGTGATCTGGTGGGATGTTGACTACAGGCATCACATTTGCATTGCATGTCTGAGTGTGTGTAGTCTATATTTTTGGACCTAAAAGCCTCCCTCAGGTATTGATACATCATCTTATTCACATCTTCTTCACATCTTATTCACTACAAAGCAAGACAGGATCTGTCTAATTCTAAACAGCCACACAGAATAATGTGTGTACAATAGCCAGATGAAAAAAAACCAATTGCTGTGATTTTCTGTCTGATGTAAGATCTTTTTTTGTTAAGTACTCCTGCTTTATCTGCAGGCTTTAAAAAAAGACTACTCAAGCTTTGAATATGAACATAAATAGATCCCCTAGCTGCTTGTAAAAATGGCTTTGAGTATCCCGTCTAAGGTTCACTATTATTGAATCAAATATTAACAGCCAGGCTGGGTTAATTAAATGGAAGCCCTGTTGTGTCCTATAATTCAATGAAAGCAAGCTCAATTAACCATCTAATTAGAAGCAGAGCTCGTATGAAACATGCTAATTCACCTTGTGTCCAATCCAATTTATTGATTGATGCCCAATGAAAGAGTCACACAAGATGCAATGAGCCAACAGAGACACAGAGAGAAGGACATTGATCAGATAGTAGATAGTAGCTGTTTGTGCAAGGATAAAATTAACAAATAATGTCAATCTAGCTTATTTGTGCCAATTATCTCTCTAAATGCCTTTAAAATACTTCTATTGGCTTAATTATAATCTAAATCTTAAAGTCAGCATGCTCAGCTGTCCATGACTTCTTGCTCCAAAGAGAGAAATCCAGCGCAGAGATGTCATCATCAGTGCATCTTGAAACAGCACTTGCCCCTGAATATGAAAGAAACACTTGAAGTGTACTTTCCTCCTGCTGAATATGAATAAATACTTCTTCTTTTTTTCAAGAGATGCCAAATGCATGCAGAGGTGGGTAGGGAGAAGCTGTGGTGGACACTGTAGTCAGAGGAGTCCACTGTGGGAGGAAGAGAGTCTGATGAATGGGACTGGAGCCATTACAGTGACATTGACAAAAAGGCAGGAAGTCAGATTATCATCTGGTGAGCAGGAAGTGTATTAGACATGATAACCTTGCCCTCCGGCAGGTGAAATGCGGAGATCTGGGAGGAATAAACGGCAGGCTGGGTCTTTAATCATTAGTTTTGCTCCTTGTGCCGTGAGAGCCAATGGGACTGTAGAGGAGTCAAGTACATCTTATATTCTTACCTGGGCTTTCCACAGCTACAGTATGACAATGTATATATATACACACACACACACACACACACACATTCTGGCACATGCTATTATTGTTAAAGTCTGGGGATTTTCTATGTTTGTCATATTATCAAAAAATCCCATGAATAATCTAAACACTGAATTGAGTCTACTGACAGGTGTTATCAGTGTAGCCAGCATCTGATATAGTTTATTCCTTTATTCCACAGACCTTCATCGTGGTCTACAAACTATGAAAAATACATCAGTAAGCCACACTGTTTTGCTGTTCATCGTTATTACAAACATGGCTCTGCAGTTTATTTAGAGTCAATCATTCTGCTGCCAGAAATACTTACTGGATCACTGAATGTGTAATAATCTGCTGCAGTAAATAGTCCCCAACGAATGCATTATTTATTCCTGTTTCAGCAACATTTCAAAACAACAGATAAACAGATAACTACATGACTTTATAGAGAAAAACATATAAATCAACCCTATTCTCAAATGTGTAATAATGTCATAATTATGAAATTCAGTTTCATTATTCATTTTCATAGGAAGTTTTGTTGCAGTTTATTTTTGTTTTATTATTTATATGATTGATATGTATTATTTATTCATGATTTTATTTTATTTGTCAAATTTGTAATCATATGTATTTTCTCAAAGTCAGTTTTATGTCATCATGGCATTTTTACCATTACACATTTTGCCATTACACATGATGCTATTATGAAATAAAACAGACTTTTGAAAAAGGGCATTTGGTTGGTTTTGGTCTTTTCACTGATTTTCTTGACAGTAACAGAAACATAGAATTACAGTTACATATTATCACCTTTTAAGTTGTCATGGCAAACATCTGGAAGATATGAAGCAACAGTAGCATTCATTTGTAGTCGTGTCTCAGGCCAACCAACAAAATGTACATAAGTCCAATATTCACTCTCCTTTTAGCTCTGTTTTGGTCCCCACCAGAGGGAAATACCTTCTTTCTTTTTTTTTTGTTAAATTTAAAAATTCTATCTATCTATCTATCTATCTATCTATCTATCTATCTATCTATCTATCTATCTATCTATCTATCTATCTATCTATCTATCTATCTATCTATCTATCTATCTATCTATCTATCTATCTATCTATCTATCTATCTATCTATCTATCTATCTATCTATCTATCTATCTATCTATCTATCTATCTATCTATCTATCTATCTATCTATCTATCTATCTGTCCAGCTCTGCTCTTTGTTAAGCAGTGGACTAGTCTCTGTGATTGACCTCTTTCACTTACAAATACAGTATGTGATCCATTGCTAATTAAAAAATACATATTTTATTGCCACTTTAGTGCAATAAACGTAAAGATAATTGATAATTAATTATTTTACTATTATAATTATTGCACCATTAGATTCTGTTGTACAAAAAGGAAGGCGTTCAATAACATTAACAGGGCCTCAAGGGTGTTTAAAGTGTGTTAAAAATCATCATACATCCTTCTAGTTCAACACTGACACTGAAGTAGTTTCATCATTACGAACAGGGCTGCTTATATTTAGACTTGATAAAAAATGAAAAAAACAAACAAACAAACACACACACACACACACACACACACACACACACACACACACACACACACACACACACACACACACACACACACACAAACAAACACACACACACACACACACACACACAAAAAACTGTTGAGATTTCTAAACACTTTTTTCATGTGTTAAGCAAAGTGATAGAGTGAAGGAATGTTTTTGAAATGTTTGAGTGTCGCATCACCTTAGCAGCAGCAGAGAGAGGGGGCGTGTGTGTGTGTGGGTGTGTGTGTGTGTGTGTGTGTGATGTCTTGCCACGTCAGATCCAGGGATGTCTGTCAGGAGAGATATACTGCTTTTCTGATTCATCCCATTTAAGCCAAAAAGCATGAAATGCAATTCTACCTTAAAGCGCAGGCACAAAAATATAAATAACTGTCACAACTTCCCTATCATAACTAGGCTTCCTCTGTCTATAGTCATATTCATTACTGTCAGATTTGCACATCTGCCATTCACACTGCAGCTTCTGTCAGAGAGTCAGGACAAAGCAGCTGTTCCCCTGTAGGCATATATGCGCTTAGCTATTGACTATCTTTGAGTTGTTATATCAGTGTTACACACAAAGCTGCATGTGTCATTGTGAGTGTAAGAAATAGGGACAGTGTTTGCCTTCAGAGCATCTTTGATCCCCCTTGTGCTGCTGTCACAGTCCATCCTGTGTACACTGGATACTTGGCCTTTCAGAGGAAAGGCTTACAGTTGTCTGAAGGATAAAGAAATTGAAACAAGCAAAATAGCCTCATATTTCTTGGCTCATAGCCGATATCAAGCCTGATGACTCACTGCTCATTGTGCAGATGCATCATCATTTTGTAACAGTGGACAAAAGACATTTCAGGCGGAGTATTTCTTTTGACCAAATGTATGCCTTATATAACACAGAACAAGCAGGAAACCTGTCCAAACCCACAGTGCATGCACTTCATATAAAGTCCATAGCAAGTTAAATGCAGCAGAATGGTAGTAAAGTAGATTATAATGCAATTGCTAGTGCATTTAGGTTTATATTTGGCCACTTAAATGCCTCAAATAAGAATTCCCGACAGCAAAATTAGCAATTAAGTTATTCATTTATTTTTTGTCTAATGCCCAGAAGGAAACTCACATTGTCAGTCACGTAAGAGGGATGTAAGACTGGAGACACGGAGACACCTGAATGCCAGGTTTGTCTGCTCTGAACTGACAGGGTGATCAGTCTTCACTCTAGTGCACCTGAGCACACCTGGAGTCATTTACTCCAGTGATGTTAGATTGAATTTGAAGCAGAGTTGATATTGGCTGAGTTTCTCTTGCAACTCTGTCTCCAGAGCTTGGAATGTCTCATGTAGCTCCACAGAAGTTGGTACCTCTGTGCTTGCCTTGGCGTGCAATGAGTCTCCTGAGAGCAGGCAAGAAGGCATCTGAATCCAAAGAGGTAAGGAGCTCAAGGTGCACCGCTCTAGTGTTTAGGGATTCAAACAACCTGTTTCTCGGTGTGCCTCCCACCTTTAATTGTCAACCCTTTAAGGGTAGAAAGGAGAAGAGGAAGAACAACTGAAGGAACTGTAAGCACCATTTTGGGTGGAGGAGGTCTTTACACATTGAAATGTTTTGTTCTTTTACAGAAAATAGACAGGATATGTTGTGCGCACCTCTTTCTGATCCTTGTCTAGAAAGCCAGGACCTCTTAATCACATACAGAGTGGAGAAGTCATGCAAGCCATCCGTGAATTGAACCTCTGAATACAATTGAGACATCACCCAGGCTGTTCTTTAACTATTAATAAATGTGTGTTAAATGTGACTCACTGAAGTGTTGGCCTCAGGTGAGTTGAAGAACATTCAGGCTTCAATCTCAACATACCTCATTGTAATACTGCCGTTCAAACCCCACACCTTTAACAAGGAATGAGGCATGATGTGCAAATGTACATTCTGTATTTAAATGTCAAAGCAAATGTAAGTTACACAATGTGGTAAACCTTGAATGTTACATTTGAGCTTGACATATGAGTAATTATTGGTCTATAGTTGACCCTGTATGTGCAATAAACATTTATTTTTTATTTTTTACATAAGACACATTATGCCAAATGCACAAATAATGAAGAATCTAACTCCCTGAAAATAGATAAATATGACAGGATAATCAAATTGGCTACAAAGGCGAAAAGTGAATGGCAATGTACTATTCCACAGCACCTTGCATAATATATGTGATGCCCCTGTACAGGGCGGAAATTGTCTTTCTAAAAATATTAGGGGAATAAAGGGAAATGTGTTTGAATGGGAAGCCGGGAATAATTGCATTCTCCTTGATAGCTACAACACAGCCAGAGATCCACATTTCTGCTTTTTGTGATGGATTGCGAAAAGAATATGTAAGTAATAATGTCCTCCGCTGCGTGTTGGACGGTTTTGGCTTCGCTGTCATCCATTAATTCCTGATGATGGACATCTCAAAGGGCATTGTCCCGCTTACACCATGGTCACTTGTCAAAGAAAAGAATAATAAGATCATTCATTTATATTGTCATGCGTTTTGCAAACAAAATCTCTTTAAAAAAAAAAAAATCTCCATGGTTTGGTTCAATTCATATCATAAGGTTTATTTATATGTGTGGTACAGTACAGTACATACAGTTTTCATCTTATATCATCTTAAATAAAGTAGTTTTAAAATATGTTGGTAAATTTAAATGAATTGTGGGGATTCTGAGATGAAATTGTTGTCTTAATTGTTAATTACAGGTATCAAATGACATTGGATGAATTTATTAAGTAACTTAGTAATGAAGACTATACGGGCTATAAAAAATAACGTATGCACTAAATTACTTAGTTGTCATTACATAAATAATTCCATTCCAAGTCAGACTGGACTTGACAACAACACTCATGAAGACTTTAGCTATTATGTCTACATCTAGTCTGTGCTAAAAGGAACAACTAGATATACAAAGATACATTCACAAAATAGTAATAGCTTTGGTTTCATATTTGAAATAAAAAAAATGCAACAAATGCAGCTTCCAATCCAGTTACTGTGAAATTCAGAAATAGTAATACACACATTGAAGTGCCCTGCTGTGATGCAGAAATCACAGTGAAACTGAAACTGAGGCAGCACACTAAGACCTCTCACTGTGAATTCACACTTATTCATTTTATGATTCATTCAGAGACACAAAAAGCTGAGTAAATTATTTCACAGATAAAATATGCTGGCATTATGTAGTTTTATCCTGCCTGTTAGCTTGTCCATGAACAGATCAGATTATTTATTTCAAAAGTCATTTAATAATTTCTTGAGCTCCTTGTCCCACTGGGATTGGCGTTTCACTTTAGAAAAAAAAAGTATAGGTTCTCCCACACAGATCCTATATCTGAAAAGAAATGCAAAGTCAGGGACAGAAACATAGAACCTCAATGGGTGAAGGCAAGCATAGAACATAACAGGGTCATCTGCCTTTTTTCTAGTGGAATTTGCACTTCAGTCCTAATTCAGACTTCTTCAAAGAATTAAAGCTCTGTGAATGAATGTATGGCCACTAGGGGGCAGACTCTGAATTATAAGTGCATTAAAAAGTTGGTATGGCTTGAAGCTTGCGCAACAAGTAGACAACAAATATCTCTTGTTTGGTCTCCATCAACTTGTTAAAAAGGAGGAGTTTAGCTGCTAGATGTTTGTCTTTCTTCACCAGCCAGTTGCTATGTCTGTATTTTATGTCAATGTGTGATGCTGGGCAGCTAGCATACAGTGAATTTATGAGAACCTTTTCATTAAAAAAAAGCCTACCGGCACTCAAAGTGAGGTTGGTGAAGGAGATGAGCCTGAAACATGCAGTAGATTTTTAGATAATAAAACTAAAACTGTAGGAAATGTTCCTTCCTGTCCAGTCCTAGGTAGGCAGGACTTACTTTCACCCTAATGGTCCACACCTGAACTGACAAGAAGACTTGCTCAGGCCTTGCTCAGTTTCTCCTATTGTCTGCTGCAGCATGCTCACCTGTGTGTGATGATGAGCTGTCTATGCTCCAGTCGACTGTGCACCATATGCATTATTTGAGCAAATTGAGGACATTTGTTAGTGTTATTGCTGGTTCTTTGTTTGATAACCAAAATACTAAACTAATAAATATGATTGATATTTACAGCATTGGGATACTTTTGTGTACAAATTATTGCTTTGATTAAGATTTATTAGAGTACCTTTGTTTGCTGATTATTGTTTTGATATGCCTTCTAGCCCTTAAATCAGGCATGTCCAAACTATTCAATAAAGGGCTGTATGCCTGCAGGTTTTCGTTCCACCCAATCAAGAGCATTCGACCAATCAACCGTCAGAAGACTGAGATCAGTTGATTAAATGAGTCAAGTCTGGTGTGCTCCTGCTTGGTTAGAATGAAAACCTGCAGCCACATGGCCCTTTATGGAATAGTTTGGACATTTAAATGATGTGCCAATGCAGACACTCTTTATATAACCCAGCTACCACAGTCAAGTTTCTTCAAAAAACAATCAACTCAAAGAGGCTCAAAAACTCTATAGCTGAAGAGTTATTAAAAACTGTGCATTTGTTGACCTTTAATCAACTTGTCATAGAGAAACTGACACTGTTCATTCTTCAATGTCAAACATAACTCATCAAACCACAACACAGGTAGTTGTTCCTCGTACTGCAGCCTTGAATTTGTTGCTATCACAAATGACTGTGCAGTCAAGTGTGATATTTCCTTTGTAATTAAGAAGCCAGATCTTGCTGCTGTACATGAATCACAGTGCTCATTAACACCCAGTGAGTGGAGCTATCTATGGACCTGTCTGCATATTTATGCTCTGTAACTGCTGCTCCAGTTCCCCCCATGGACACTGTGTTTACTCATTGAGGTTGTTTGACATGCAGCACAACCTCTCAGGATATAGTAGTGCATCATGTTTTTGTCCCTGCTCAAACAAATGTGTTTGAGCAGGTATAAAAAAAAAAACATGCAGTAGAGGGGGTCTGATCCCATTACAAGATGTGACAAAAAGATTAAAAAACAACATCTAGTCTCCAAGGTTTTATCCATATACAGAGGAAGAAACAAACAGTGACAGAAATATCACCCAGTCACAGCTTTCATACTCTCCATCAGCATCCCTGACCCTCTGGAGGGTAGAGATGGAGGAGGAGAATCTTCCTCGACATACAGGAGGTAGGGACGGTGTACCAGGTCTTGTATTTAATGAGTAAAGCTCCTTGTTATCCAGGACTCATGCTGTTCATGTCTTACCCTGAGGTGGTTGCAAGGTAAAGATGAGGTTGAGAGAAGGGCTGAGGCTCAGAGAAACAAAAGACACATGAACATGTATTTTACTGTAAAAAGCTTGTTAAAGTATACAAATTTGACATCATTCTAATGTGCACTTTGGGTGTCCTGGTAGACCAATGGTAAAGATGCATACTATATAATCTCAACATTACTTTTTGATTCTGGCCAGGGACCTTAAGTTGCATTTCATATCCCCATCTCTCAATCATCTGTCTATCTCTAGACTGTAGAGGCAAAAATACCCAAAACTTAAGTATCACTTACTGCAGTTGGGCTACTTCCATTCTCCACCGATTGCCAAGTTCCAGGTTAAGACGTCATCCTCCCCAGCAATGTCCTCTAGCTCCAATTGGGGGATACCAAGGTGTTACCAGGCCAGAGGAGATATGGTTTTTGGCTTCCTACCAATTGGTTGTGCCCAGAGAATATCCCCAAGGGAGGTACCTGAACCATTTCAAAACGAAGGAGCAGTGTCTGTACTCCAGAGGTCTATGCTCCATATCTGATCTCTGAAGCTGAGCCAGGACACCTACTGGGTAAATCAATTTCAGTCGCTTGCATCCATCTTATTCAGTCACTACCCAAAGCGTGTGACAGTGAGGGTTGGAACATAAATTGACAGGTAAATGTTCACCACAATGGTCCATTACATTGCTGGTGACACCGCACCAATTCACCTACTGACCTTACACTGGCTTTCTCACTCATTCATGAAAAAAAATAAACTTGTGACCCCAAAATACTCTGGCAGTAACTCATCCTCAACCTGGAGGGAACAGTTCAACATTTTTCAGACTTCATCAAATATTGATATCCATTATGGCAGAATAGCCTCGGTAAATGTGTCATTCTTGAAAATTAGAACCTGAGATTACATGCCCCAAGTTTAAGTGCAGCAGTGAGATTGCAGACTGGAGAAAAATGGGTGATATCCTCAAATTACCCAACTTAATACTATCTTCATGACACCAGAATGAGAAAACTCGTTATTTGCCATTGCCTTCCAATATAACCCATATGAACATTTTGTGACCTGCCACCTCTAAGCTTTAGGTTTGGTTAACTTTAGGCAACTAAAACTCCCTAGTATAGGGAGAAGAGACATAGTCAAAATAAACCAATATTATATAACCAATATAAACCAAACCTTTCACACCTGAAGAGGTTTTGTGGAGTTTCTGTCTATGTTTTTCAGTGAAAGAAATCATTACTCACATGACCACAAGAGATCACTAGTCAGGATATAGTAAATATAGGTCACTTCAAGTTTGACAAAAAGACTAAAGATGTTTTTCAAAATTGCAATAAGATAGAAATTAGACAGAGTGAACTCAGTCAGCTTAGAAAAACTTCACTTCAGTTTTTGCAGCCATTAGAACAACTGCTTATGACATTACCTCTACATGCGGCCATGGTCAACCTTGAAGTAATGAGGGTTTCTTTTGATGGGTGCACTGTAGTTCTGACATACTGAGCATCCAAGATTTGACATCCCAGGTAACAAACTATGTACTTTCTATCTGTTTTAACATTCAACCTCAAAAGATAACACCACAGAGGAAAAGAAGACAGTTAAAAAGATAGCAGACAGATTGAACAACTGGAGCCCAATGTTCCTGAAGAATGGCAAGCATTTAACGCCTTGATTGTCTCCTAGGAAGGAAATGGCTGACCTATGTCTGCACTACTCTGTTTTTTGCTTCAGGGGAGATATAGTGTGTGCTCTGCATACTCAAATATTCTTGCTCCTCTCTTACTGCAAACTTTGATGATAGACAAGTTGTTTTTGTGTTACCTTGTGCCTGGGGGTCAGCAGAGGTTTTTTTAAAGGATAAAATGTATGCTTTAGCTGGAGTCATAGCTGATGTCAGGTGATTCAGTCATTCCAAATGGAGACAGGCACCAGATCTTCTTGGGGAAAAAATGTAGGGCACCAAGAGCTTCTTTTTTTTTTTTTTTTACGGTGAATGAAAGAGAGATTAGATTATAACCGTGTGCTGTAACAGAGAGCAGCATATTGTTTGTGCTCACCAAGTTATTTAATAAGGTCATAAAACCTCTGGGCACAATTAGTCCTCATTAGTGATGCACAGATCAGCTGTGACATCATTCAGAAATTCCTACATTTATACTTCACGCACCCATGTGTGGACAATATGATGATATAAAGTTCAGAAACCTACATCTGCATTATGATAACCTATTGATTACGTGTCACAATACAGTAGATGAAATCTATGCAACAAAAATCTAATACAATAACAATGTATCCTGAAAGTGACGTTTTTATGGAGTCCACACAATTAAAAGTACTACAACTAAAACTACTGAGAAGTGAGATATGATGTCACAGTCTAACATTGAAGCCTCAGTGTATTCTTGTACATGTTATTATATTGCTGGATACGCTCATGACCTTGTTTCCTTTACAAGAGCATTTTCTTTCCTTCACAAAATGTCAGGATACAATGGCGTAAAGTGGGTAAAGAAAAAAGTTTGAGAAAATGCTCTCACTGCAAGGTCCACTTAGAAGGCTGTTCTGTAGCAAACATGTGATGAAGTGCTTAGAGATTCCCATACTGCTGTGTGTTAGTAGAAACATGCATCCATCAGTCTCAGTAACTCCTGTGTATGCCATAGCTATGCTGGGTATGCCGGGAGGAAATTCTGCCAAAGATTGAGAAAAAATGTGAAAACCGCCAAGCATTTCTGTCATCAAAAGCTTATTTTTTGTCTATTAAAAGCTACTTCAACCCTCTTAAAAGTTTGGACTATTAGTCCCATTGCACGACATATGATGAGAGGATTGGCAGGAAACCACCTCTGTGTCTCCGGTGGCTTGCAACACTTTAAAATACAGCATGTCAAGTAGCTGAGCTAATGAGCATCTGTGAAATATATCCCCTTAACAGGCTGTTTATAAATTTAATGAGAAATCTTAAGCTGCCAGGCTTGTTCTCTTGTTTACATCATTAATGATGTCTTCATCATTAGTGAACTCCATTATTAATGACATTTTGTTTTGAGAAGTTATCTAACACAAACATGAAGTGTAAGCAAGCAGTAGATTTCTCACATATTGGTTATAGGTGACCAAACTCTCTACAGCTTGGCATAGTATTGTGGCAGTAAATGTATATCAACCTAGCAGTTAATGTCAAGAGCTTCACAGTTTATATTTCCTCTGTGGATAAAGGTGTTTTGTTTGGCATTTTGTCTCTTTTGCTAGAAAGCCAAATCAACTGACTCATACACAGGCAGCTACAAACATCACTGGAACGTGGTGACACCATTCACTCTATTTTCTCTCTGAAAAAAACATTAATCAGACAGACAGAGAAGATAATTACACACCCCACTTACATAGAATTTTAAATAAAGCCGCTATTCAAAATTCAGTAGTGCAGTCGCTTTATGCACACTAAATGACTGCCAGTCCTTTTTGGTATTCTTAACAGCAGTCCTCCTCTCTACTATATGCAGACATGCACATATGTAAAGCAGATTTAATTGAGAGCATATACTGTATACACTCACTTAAATGCTATAAATGATCTCAGGTTTTTGCTTACTTATTTATTGTTCATCATATTCATATGCAGACTATGTACCAGTCATAAACATGCATCATCCATAGTACTTTAGTAAACATATGATTCATCACTGTATATCACATACAATAATGCAATGCATCGCACACACAAGTTTATTTTGTTTGGCTTCTTTCATGTAAAGCATACTTCAGACGACCTTTTGCCATTCTATATGTGTGTGTGTGTGTGTGTGTGTGTGTATGTGTGGATCGGGGCCATGAGCCACCTACGTGTAAGTGTGAAATTCACTTGTGCATAATTGCTCATTATGCTTTTCATTTATTACTGTACAGTAAAACTACTTTTTGTGTAATTAGAGAGAAGAGAGAGAGGAGAAAGAAGAAAAAAAATTAAGGAAAAAAGCGGAGAGATGGAGGGAACCTCTTGCTCACTGTGATCACATATATATTGTTTTAATGCAGCCAAATTCTCAATATAGTTGTTTGTATTTTTACACATTTTTTTGTTTCTGTTGTCAGACAGTGTAGGTGGTGTGAAATATCACCACAACCCAGCTGTTGTGCTGCAGATAAACTTAATATTTTATGATCATTACGTTGTATAACAAACAAACAGAATTACAGGTCATTGACAACAGTTCTGCTGTGTGAAAATGAGAACGTTTGAGGTGACACAGATTTTTCATATTCAAATACACCCACAAAGTATCTGTTATCATCTAAATGAGAAGCAAACATGAATTCAATATGGATGTAAAATAAGAAAAACTTTTTTTTTTACAATGTGACTGCTGATGAACAGATGCTCTACTTCTGAAATGTTTTTGTCTCTAATGAAACAGTAATGGAGCTACGAATGGAGGCATGGCACAGCAGGAAAATGACGCAGCCAGATTCTAAGGATTTGTGGGATATGATTTTTCATATATTGGGCCTGTTTTAAATCCTCCCAAATAATGTGGGATAATAATAATAATGTTTTCCTCAGAACAGTTCCCTCAACTTTGCGGATGCTCAACTTCTTGTCCTAGTTAGACAGAAAAAATAGCTTCATGTGGATGGTTGAAGGAATGATGTCCCAGGATATGGCTGCTTCAAATTTAGTTATAATGTTAAGTGGAGCTTTATGCATCATGAAGATAAAAATGTGTTGTACAGCAAATACTAGTTCTTACGTAGAGATTAGTTGTTACTAAATATTAAAACCCAGTAACTGCTGTATGTAACATGAATAACTAACTGAGCTAAGATTTAGAGTAAGAGTAAAAGAGATATGGAATTCAACTGACACATCTGATCTGACACTTCATATTTGATTTATGATGATGTAATCTGTGAAATCTTAAATTATATTTTACTGCAATCACACACCATACCTTATAAACGATTAACCCATTAGACAACTCGCATCCAGAATTAATAAATCATTAGTTTGATTTAGGATTTATGAGTGACTTTACATCCAAAGTAATGGATTTCTAAAAAGCACATGTGACCCAATCCTAAAGAGAAGAGTTGACTCAATCTGTACCTCATACACTCATACACCTCATACACAGGAGGGACCTCTTACTTTAAAGTTATCAGAGGTATAACCTTCTTTTGCTCATGTTACTTAATTTTAACTAACAATGTTGCATTTCTTACACTAATCATATATGATGCAACTTTCTTTGTGCCCTTTGTGCTCGAGCTCTGATTCAACTCATCGTTATGACCACGCTAAACTTGAACTTCAGTAAATTAGCCTGTCAAAGCAAGTTGTGATGAATTACGAGCTGCTCTGTAAGAACCCCAACAACTCATCCATTATGGTGTACGAAAGCCTCTTCAATCAAAGCAGCGTGTCCTTTCTATTTCAAGGTGTGTTGGAATTTGTAGATGATGCAAAAGTGTGGGCTTTTCTGAAAGAATGAATAGAAATTGTATATAGGTAAGATGTTACTAAGAGGATGGCTTTGTGGAAGGAAATCCAGAGAGCAAGGACATCTCCAAGAATGGGTTTGCTATGACCTTGCATAGATGATGATGAAAGACAGTGGTGCTTTTTTTCTATTGTGATGGAAGGCAAATGGGAGTTGCATTTTTTTTTTATGTATTCCATTTAATGGATGTCATTAATCATTGGATCCGTCCAGTCATTCATTGACTCATTGAGACTGAAATAGAGCTCATGTCAACAAGTGATCTAACATAAAATCATTGTCTATAGAATGATGACATTCTTCCTCTATGCGTAAGAACAACCTTTATGTATCTAAAATAATCACAGAGGATTAGAGACAGAATGAGCTGATATTCCACAATGCTACTTTGCTTTGAAAAAACTCCCATGGCAAGAATGCTTGCAAAATGGCATGAACATTGAACTTCACCATCTTGAATTAATGTTTTAGAATAGTTCTCCTAGGCAGCTGCTGTTGTGTCCTTCGGTTTTTGTACATCCAGTTCTCTGCTGTTATTTCTACAGCCAAGGACAAAATCCTTCTTCTTCTCAGGTTTGCTACTGTAAGAAAGACTAAGAAGCAGGGTGCAAGATGACGCATGGCAGATTCTGCACTGCTTTGATAATTTTTCCACTGAATGGAAAAAAAATTGGAATTTATATTATTTACCGTGAAATAAGTGTTTATGTACTGAAAAAGAAGCATAGACAACACCTCATATTCCTCCCTAATCTCTTCTCTGGGATTGTCCCAGCAGGTGGAAGCCCGGTAATACCTGGATTCAGCCACCGTGAAACCTTTCACTAGAGGGTCATGTAATACAGAGAAAAAAGCCATCAGATTATGTGTGAGCGAATGATGCTGGCATGTTGTGTGGCACAGAGTATAGTGAGGAGGCCTGCTGGGAGCATGGTGCGCCAACAGCACAGACATTATGTCATCCAAGGGACTGATCCTCTGATGACATGCTCTGGCAGAGAGAATCTGATGTTCGCAACAACCCCATAATCTAGTGGCATGTGTCCCTCTCACATGTTGTGGAGCAAATGAGATTGGAAATGGTAGAGAAGGATAGAATCCGAGTACAAGTGAATGAGAGCAGCTCTGTCTACAAGTGGTAAGATGCAACATGCAAGTGCATATTTGATTCATCTTGCTGTATGTTGCCAGGCCAGCCGTGCATGGAAATGCCTTTTTGGAAGGATGTAAGCACTACTGTATATCATGCTTCTCTTTCTTCATTAGATCAGAACTGGTATAAAACACACACGCCACCAAAGGAGAGGGTCCTGAGAGCTAGTAATCTCTGCTGACACACTGAGGAGCTGAGCTCCTTGAACTCCTGCACCTCCAACAACCCCACCCTCCTTAAAGATTACAAAACACCACAAAGAATGGTCCATTCCTCCCTCATTCATTACTTAAGATGTAACTTGGCAACAAGTGGCATCACTCTATGACTCATTGCGGAAATAAACATAAAGGCTTCAGTCGTACAAATTCCCAAAAATAGATTTGGGGCTTCATGATTTACTAACAGTGGGAACAGTAAGCATATGGAGGATAAACATGTTTCTGGTAATTAAAGACAATCGAATGCAAATGCTCTTCTAAGGCATGATATTACATTACTCTGCAGTGGCTGTGAGAACTTGCTCTTGTTTCCCAAAATGTTCTTCACAATACATTTTCTGAAATGTTGGATTACTTCTTAATTGTAAAGATTAAAAGCCTCTGGTTTAATACATGCACTGATGTATTGTGTATTCATGCTGCAGCACTATTCGAGCTTCACCCTTTTGATTATGTATGCCAAGTCATTAAAGATTTTGGCATACAACTACACAAACTGTAGTTGTATAATTGAGCTAGCTGATTAAAATACTATAAGTATTACAGTACATTGATACAGTATTGCTTATTGCAACCCACATCACAAAAGCAGCATATTGAGATTTATGGATATATATCATAGCTATTGTACCTGTATATTGTTCATTACAGGCCTCAATAAAGTCAATGGGAAATCAATTTACCCCTAAGTGAATCGTGCATTTTGGAAATGTTCACTTCTGTACAAATTTAAACTTTGAATAACTCTGTTTCAGACCACATCACAGCACAGAGACCAAGACATTCATTGGACTACTGATTCAAGTAAAACATTGCTTTTGGTGCTGGTTGACCTTAGTGTAGCCTTTGAGTCTGTTGACCATTAAATACTGGTACAGTCCTCACTTGGTTCAGATCACATCTCAAAGGTAGGAGCTACTTTGTTACAACTAGTGATTATAAACCATTGAAGCTCCCTCTGTGCTAAATCACACAAGACAATAGGATTGTTTATCACAGCTTTGGAGATGACAACCGGATTTACTTAGCTTGTGCACCAAGTAACTATGGGCTCATTCACTCACTGTATCAGTGCTTAGAGTAAAACAGAAGGATGCACTTAAATTTCCTTAAATTCAATGACAATGAAATCATTGTATCTGTCAACAAGGAGGAAAGACAAAAGAAGGAACGACTATTATTTTGCCACCCAAAAAAAGACCAATAAACAACTGCAGTCCAGTCACAACACTGCTGTGAGACCTCTAACAAGAGCCAGGAGAACTGAGCACTGTAGGGCCAAAACACCTTGCTGATCTGAGAGAATATAAACCCACAAGGTTTCTTAGATGTTTCAAACCTAGTCATGGTGAAGCTGCATTTAGTTATTATACTGAAACATAGAGGGAACATATGGCCTGATGATATAAAATTTGACTTCCGGCCTAAATTAAAAATGTTATACTCATATGCCTCCTGTTATATCTTGTCTTTTTTGTCTATTTGTATTTTATTCTGTATTCATTTTCACACATTTTTTTCTTATTTATTGCATTTTCAAAAGTTCTGATGCATTTCTTATGCAAAACAGTGTGAATGACTGAAGTTGATAATAGTTGTGGTTACGTTCCATGATGATATTTATTGTTGAGTATAAAAGTTGAGATAAAACAGGGCTTTAATGGGTCACTGTTGCATGCTGGATTCTCGTCTTCCTGTGTGACTCAGTTGTCAGTGTGCCACTCTGCAAAGCTGTGATGGAGACAGATTTAGCTCAGGAGTGTTGGCCATGTCAGTCAGCTGCATATGAGGCGCAACTGTTTCAGGTCGTCACTCGGTCCATTGCTCACTCAGTCCATACTTATTTGTAACTTTGTTTTGGCATTTTCACATTTTAATCCTCTTATTAAATCTGACTCATCATTAAATCTGACTGGAGAAAAACATACAAATGTGGTTGTTTAAGGGGGAAAAAAGATGCTAGGAATATAATAGGATGCTACACTGATATGTTTTTGCACTGTGAATCTCTGTCATTTCCAGTTTATGACAACTATTAAATATCAAATACAACATGGAGAGCTCCAACTAAAGACTACTCTTTTAATTAGCTTTTCTTATTCAATAAATCAATCAACTAAAATCCAGAAAATGGTGAAAAACACATATCCCGACTTTCCAGAAACCAATTTACAGTGATATAAAACAGGAAAGCTACATATTCTCAGATATGAGACACTTGAACCAATATATATTTTGACATTTTGCTTGGTAAATGACAAAAATTAATATATATATTTAAATTAAAACTACAATGACTCATCATTTTCTGTCAATTGATTAATCGATTAATTATTACTTTGAAATAAGTAATATTACTTCACTCATCCTGAGACTTATATATATATATATATATATATTATAATTGAAGGAAAATGACAATCAAGCATTTATTTGACCACAGAAAAAGAAAGTGGAAATGACTTGAAATGAATATACAATGTAACTGGCAGATATGGTCATATCCGTAGTTCATTTAAAAAAGCAATGTAATATACCCCCATATTAAGTCTTGTAAATGACCATTGTTGCAATATCACAACAATCAACATAATAAGTGATTTGAACCACAAGAGAATCTATTTGGAGGGCAGTGGTCTCTGAAATTCATGTTCAAGAATCAAAACTGCTTTCTTTGTGAGCAATGGTGACAGTGGGTCTGAAAGAGTACTGTATATTAAAAATGGTGGCCTTGATGTGTGAAATGGTTGAGTTGAAAAAAAGCTGTCAAGAATATAATAAGATGCCGTGTTGAATAAGTCTGCAACGATTGTATCCCAATCAGTATTAGCATGCATGAGTGTAAATTAAGCTTTAAGGGAAGGAAACGAGCACTGTCAGTAAGACCAAATGGTAGGGGCATTGTCATGTAAAACTTTACCTTGGTCTTTTTTTTTTGCAATACTGGTGTGAGTGAGTCACGGAGTTTCTGAATGGCGGGCTGGGTTTATAAACCTCCACCAGCACTCAACACATGAGTTTGGAGGCCACTTATCACTCTGGTCTGTCACGTTTGCACATGCGGCAAGGTTCAGCAGCTTCAGCATCCTTACTTCTCATCCTGGAGGGCACGGGAGCACAAAAACAGCTTTTCATCATGAGATCCTTCATCCTACTGCTCTTCTCCTTGTTGTTGGTGTCGCACGGATCTTCAGCGGTCATCACAGGGGTAAGTGAGAGCAAACAGGTATATAGCTCACAGCGCAATGGGAGGAAGAAAAATCAGTGATATGCTTTTCTAAACCCATTGTGTCCAAAACTGCTGCCTGATGTGATATGAAGTTATATCATGAAGAATGTACTTGTTGTTGCTTTTTGAAGAGATCAAACATTTTTAAATGAAGGATACTTTCAACTAATTATTATAGCTGAAATAGAAAAAGCTCATATTTAAGTAAAGAACCAAGAAGTATATCAATTAATGAGACAATAATATATATGTATGGCAGTTTTTTAGCTTAAATAAGTGCTTATCATGCCCTGTTTATGCTTGACCAAAGCCTCATTGTGACATTCACTCATCATCTGTAATGTTCATTTCCCAAATGTAAAATATCAGAATATTATCTATTAATAAGCATTTGAATTGTTCAGGGTTTTAACACTCACATGCCTTATATTGTGTTACAAAGTAGATATATATGAATATGTAAAGGACTTTTCATGTTTATCATAGATTCTTTTAACGTTCTAAGAGCATGACTGCTACTAAAATGTTAAATGACAAGTGCAGTATATCTGTTTGGAGAAAAAAAAAGCGTATAAAATTACAACCGCAGAGTTTGCTGGATTATTCTTTGAATGATTTCCCTATCCGAATCAGGATTTATGCAATTCCATGAGCATACATCATTGCAATAACCTGCTAATAAAATACCAATCCCTGTCATGACAACCCTCTCACGCTGCGTTGCTGATGTGAATTGAGAGAGGAGCGTGCAGCCATAAAACAGAAAGTGATTTTCATCCGCCTATGTCACATGAAATCACTTCTGTTCCTTTTCATTGTGCTCCCTCCATCTCATCGAAAGTGAGGGCTGTCACTCAGCTTCTCGTCCCGACACTCAAAACAATAAATCACCACCTATCCTGTAGTGTTCTCTTGAGATTTGACATGACTATATAATGAAGTAACACTACCAGTAGCACACTAAACTCTTTGCAATGAGTGTTTGCACTTTCTGCTGCTAACACATTTCTCACAGATATTGCATTTTCCTGGTAATATGGCAATTATCACATAACTGTGTTTCATTATTACATATAGTGTATGTACACAACCATCCATTCTTTGTTTAGATAGCAGGTGATAACTGTCTGACTGTGTGGCAGTTGCAGTTTGACTGTTACTAGTTTCATTCATAACATTTTTTAAATCAGTAATATAATGCTGACGTCAACATCAAATACTGTGTCATCAGGTTTATATTGATATTTAATTTATATGAGAATAATGAGAAGGAATGAATTACCTTTATTCACTGTTATAACACTAGGTTTTAAATGCCATCTCAAGGCATCTAATATTGTGTCTATTTGTGTGTGTGTGTGTGTGTGTGTGTGTGTGTGTGTGTGTGTGTGTGTGTGTGTGTGTGTGTGTGTGTGTGTGTGTGTGTGTGTGTGTGTGTGTGTGTGTGTGTATCTAGGCTTGTGAAAAGGACTCTCAGTGTGGAGGAGGAATGTGTTGTGCAGTGAGTTTGTGGATTCCCAACCTGCGCATGTGTACGCCCATGGGACTGGAAGGAGACGAGTGTCACCCAATGAGCCACAAAGTGAGTCAGAGGTTCTACTGAGGTTCCCTTATCTCATGTGTCAAGTATCAGGCATTTGTGTCCTAACAGTGGTGATGCAATTCAGAGGATAAAGGAGCTGATACTTAATATATTATCTGTAATTGTTGTTTAATAAGCCAGGGACTGAGCAGATTTGATAAAGTACCTCTCAGAAAATAACTGCTGCCTGTCCTAACTTTGTAATTGAAGCTCTTCCCCCTTAAAATATCTACAAAGCAGTTAACAAAAACTATCATGCTAGTGTCTATATGTTATGTGTATCCCCTGTGTTCATTTTTCCTGATGACGGTGATGGGAATCTCATCCTGAAGGTGCCTTTCACTCTCTTTTTTTCTAGGTTCCTTTCTTTGGGAAAAGACTCCATCATACTTGCCCTTGTCTACCCAACCTGTCATGCATCACCGTAGAAGAGGGGAAATCCAAATGTCTTTCTCCATACAAGTATCCAGACTACTACCTCTGAGGACCAACATTCACAAGTTACACTGTTTGCTACCTGCACTGTAATTATTTCAACTGCATTGAAAAGTCAGTTTCCACTTTGTTTTTTATTTCTTTTAAATAAAGAGATATATTTAATAATGCATCAGTTTGGTTCAGGTTGAATTAAAGGCATATTATGTAGGATTTGGCGGTTGTATCGTAAACACAACATTCCTGCTACAATGACACTAGAGTGAGAGCGAAAGCAATGGTCAAGCGGGCTACATAGTGAATGAAGAGAGGAAGAAGCAGTAGCAAGAACAAAGCCATGAATCAGAGAAATACAACGCTTTTATTATGTTTCTAAAGCATAAACCCCAAACTCCGCACAACCCTGCGGGATTTGGAGCATTTGGTATGAATGCAGCTGAAGTTCATGCTGAATCCTGTCCACTGTGGCCTCTGCATGTGTGTGTATGTGTGTGTATCTCAGATTCGCCCTCGGTCAAACAGACACAGACAGAGAGCAAGAGAGAGAGATGGAGAAGCAATGTCCTTTAGGGCTGTAACACTGAAGCACATAAAAAACACAGTATCAATTTGTTATTCCAGAAAGGAGGTTTAACAAACTCTGAGTGTAACCCTGAACTCTGAATTGATGAACCCTGATCGGAACCTCCAAGTTTTCGATTCCTGAGAAGCTGATCAGAGTCAATTCAGTCAACTCTGAGTATGTTCACTCAGAGTTACAGTAAGTGTGTGCCTGATGAATGAAGAAATCATCATCAATGGAGCTCTGATATTATGATTCACCATGGCAACAGTCTCCATTTTAGTCCAGTGGACAAAGAGAAATTTAAGCATGTGTATGCAGATGGTGCATATACATTATCTTATTTCAAAAAGCCTGGGTCAGAGCAGGGAGAGTGTTAATACGTTTAGTTTTATTCAGTGTTGTCCATTAATTCAACATTTACCAGACTTACTTAATGGATGATAAAGTGGAATCTGGCTGCTTATCAGGCTGCAGCTGCATTACATTTTAAATGTATCTGTTCAGCTTTAATTTGATGGGGACAAAACACAGGAGGTGGCAAAATGTAGTTTAAGATTAAAAAAAAAAAAAAAGTAATAGATCAAATAGAGAGATACATGACTGTAAACTCACAGTCTGATCCAGTAATAATTTGTTTGGTGATTTGTACTTATAAAGGCATAAAGGTTAAAGTACAGTCAATTTTAAAATGTTATACATTGTGCCTCCACTTCCACTGTCCTACTCACTCAGAACTATTAACATATAATCTCCAATATTATAGTAATTATGTTCCATCAGTGCAACTAATCACAAGCTCAAGAGCGATAGAGATAATTATTCATTAATCCTAAGAGCTTGTGTCTAAAGCTTCATACTGATTTTGTAAATTTAAACTGATGTTACACATTATGTGCTTTAGATTTGTCAGTGCAGGAGCTGCTCTAACAAACTGACAGCCGAGTCACAGTGTTATAACAGAAGGACATTTAGGAAGTTTTATTATGAGCTGAGGATGAGTTCACGCTGTGTGTAATTTGAATGTGAAGGCAAAAGAAAAAAAAACACTGTTCAAAGAAATGACTCATAGCGAAACTAAAAAATTAAGGTAGTCCTTGAATGACAAACACATAATCCAACCAAGAGTTACCATGGTAACTGACCCCGAGTTTAAGTTAGCTTTCTTTCTGGAAGAGAAAAGCCAGTTTCCCTCCTCCCAGAGGTAACAAACTCAGAGTTATCACTTAAAGCATTTTGGAATACCACCCTGAGTCCTGACCTCACACCTTGCCCGCTGTTATTGGCTGGGGGCCACAGACCCGCTGCCCAAAGTTTGACACCCAGAAATGCCCCAAACACAGCAGAATAATAAGAAAATACAGGCAGAGAGCAGGGTCTCTGTAGATATACTGCTAGTGGGTGGTGATTGAGAGGGATTACTTTTTAGTCCACACACTGTTTTTCAGGAAGATCCTACATTGTATACCTTTAAGCTACAGTATGTTTAAAGGAAACTCTAATTACTAGTCTCTGTCCCTTTGAATTTCAGAGCTCATCACTGATGATAAAATGATGATATAAAACTGTAGTGACACTGTAGTCACGACTTAAAGTCCCCCTCTGCTCAAAAATGTGTTGTTCTTCTTGTTACCAGTTGAATGTTTGAGCTTTACTGTGCAGCATGATGTGTGTTTGATACTGGAAGTCTTTTATCATATTCATGTGCCGAAGGAGGAAAGTTTCTCTATGCTCACCAAAAATCTAAGTTATAGACAGGCATGATTTCTGACATCACGGCTAGTTTGGAGCCAATCCTGGTCCAGGATATAGCTGACACAAGTGGGATGTGGAAACTTGAAGCCTCCAGTGCACAAACAAAGAGGATGGAATTTACAATGAGGAAGGAGACATCGTGTTTCAGGCAGTTAAACTTTTAAAACGAAAAGTATGTTTTGCACATTCATAGATTTTGTAATTTTTAAT
Source organism: Scomber scombrus (assembly GCF_963691925.1). Taxonomy (NCBI): domain Eukaryota; kingdom Metazoa; phylum Chordata; class Actinopteri; order Scombriformes; family Scombridae; genus Scomber; species Scomber scombrus. The sequence goes on from NC_084972.1 coordinate 7,479,155, forward strand.
CAGATGTAGTTTTAAAGATTTTAACAAGATAATGATGGTGGAAAGAACATATTAAACACAAACTATTATTCAAAGGACATGTATGGATGGCATCTATTAACTTTCATATCCATATACTGGTATGCTGTTTGCTTGGTTTGTGAAATAGACACCTCACATTGATCAGTGATAATCAGTATTAATAATAATTTATCAGTAGACAACATCACTAAACATTTGTATGCAGTTCATAGTGAATCATGTCTCTGTCTAATACATTTTATTCTATATAATTCATTATTATCATTAGATTTTTTAATGCAATCAAAATACACACATGGGAACAAATCCTCTTCTTAATGCTGCATCTCTGTATTTGGCAATAAGAATAATCTTCACTTCAAATGACACATGGTTCTGTGTTATACTGGGTTGCATGTCTCACAGTGCTCTGCAAGTTGAGTTTTTGCTGAGCTTTCAAGTGCCCTCTAGGGAAACATGAGGATAAACACATGTTCCCACGCCGACAATAAATAAACTAACTGAGTGAGATGTTGCAAGCTGGGTTAAAGTTCTATCACCCAGTTGTGACTGCTGTCCAGTTTTCCAACTGCAAATTACAAAAAGACAGTAAGAGCATTTTATTGGAAGTGAAAAACAAAGGAGACAGATGTTCTCTCACATTTACCTTGGCAGCAGGTGAACCTCTTTATAATACAGCTATAAAATGAATCACTTAGATTATTCACAGCATGTTCAAAGCTCAAAGCTATGATTAGCTTTATCCAATGTGTAGGGCAATGATGCACATCAATCTTAGACCTAAATAATGTATACTAGTCTTCTGTGGCTTGTGATGTGAGAGAATTCAGTTGCCTAAAACTCTCAATGGAGTTATTTGTGATGAAGAAATGCCCCAGATAATGGAAGCCTGAAAACTACTAAAGACTACATAAAAGAATACAAAATCACTGGGAACAGAATACTGGTAGCATCTCAATAACTTTAGGCAGAATTAGTTACAATTAGTATAACAGTGTGTGCAAAATATCTATTATTAGTACAATAAGGAACCATGAATCTTTTTGAGCCTTAAAAAAATATGATTCTTAGGCAGCGTCACCCAGTCATTTTGTTTAATAAAATCTCAAAAAGTTGGAATATCTTATCCAACATTAGCTCATCAGATAAAAAAAAGTTTAATTTCTAACTGTCTAAATTGTATTTTAGGAGAACTCAGTGAGGAGGGCAGTCGTCATCAATGTCACTTAGTGGTTAGAAGGACTAGAAAGGTCAGTAATGGAGTCGGCAGTGAAAGCCCGGCAAAAATAGTGACATTTCCCCAGCATCACATCAGAGCCTGCATGCCCCGAAGCCATCGCAATGTACCAAAAATACCCGACCTGCATTTGCATCTCACGAGAGCACGTGCAGGTGAGGAGGATCCTACAGCCGAGGAGCCACAGCAATTACACCGGGAGACCTCAGCTCGCTGGTAGCAGAGCTCGGCCAGCTGTCAGGAACAAGCAGGCATGTTGTGATGCTAATGGTTCCAGAAGCACTGAGGGCAGACAGTGTTGAGGTGCTCGGTGTTGTATGGTGATCAGATTATAGTGATGCACGAGGGCCGGACCTCAGAAACACCTCACTAAGTCACGGTGATTAAACTGAGAGAACTGCGGCGGTTTTGTGTAATCGAGGCCAATGTCAATGAATGCAGCGGCAATTACCTGAATCAATACTTGCCTAAGGACGGAGGAGGGCACTGGAGTTTGAGTGAGTTTGTTTAAAAGGCAGATGGCACACAAACAGCCAATTAACACCAATCTATTTAGCTGTTTCATAAATGCAGTGTTGGGAAAATCAAACCTCTAACCTTCTAACTAGGCAGCTATTGTTGTTTTGTGGTGGCAGCCAAACATTAATGATGTGATATGACATTGGCACATTTCCAGCATCTATAATTAGATCGATAGCAGAAGATTTTTCATGATGGTAAATGTCAGATTTAGTGTCAGGCTGTCATAATCAAAGAGAAAAGGCGTCTTATTAGATTTTTCATTTTACACTGATGTTCAACAACACCCATATAAGTAACAGGACAATAGCCTGGATACTAAGTTCATCATGTCCCACCAAAGCCCCCAGGTCTCTATTTTCAATAGTTGGATTTTTTTATAGTTTACTCATTCAGTCAACTGTTATTAAGTAATATAATATAGTATCATATCGTACCGCACCGTACTGTACCTTATTGTTCCGCATCGTATCGCATCATATCGCATCGTATCGCGTCGTATCGCGTCGTATCGCGTCGTATCGCATCGCATCGTATCGCATCGTATCGTGTCGCATCGCGTCGCGTCGCGTCGCATCGCATCGCATCGCATCGTATCACATCGTATCACATCGTATCACATCGTAACGTATCGCATCGTACCACACTGTACCGTATCGCATCGTATCGCATCGTATCGCATCGTATCGCATCGTACCACACTGTACGTATCGTATCGTATCAAATCTTATCGTAACGTATCGTATCGCATCGTATCGCATCGTATCGCATTGTATCGCATTGTACCGCATCGTACCACACTGTATCGTATCCTATCGTATCATATCGTATCCTATCGTATCGTATCGTATCGTATCGTATCGTATTGTGACGTATCGAATCGTATCGCATCGCATCGCATCATAGGTAAATAAATGTTGTTTTTAATTCCTCTCCTCGCTGCCAGGAATAAAATTATGAATGAAAGACAGTGGATCTTTCATTTGTGTAATTGTGTGTTGGCTAAAAGAAGTCAAAGTTTAATTACATACTAGCCAAAATTTTTGACACATTTTCTCTTTCAAGTGAATGGGCAAGGGTGTCTAAACTTTTGCCTGGTTTTGTATATGTTTAAAACATTGCAGTCCTGGGTCTAAAACACCGGAATCAGTCTAAAATATACTAAGCACATGCAAATGTTAAACTTCCCCTGGGTTATTAAAGCAACACTCTACCTGCTTTACACATGAAGTTTGTTTACCAGTCACAAGGAGTGCATTCCAGTCTGTAAAAAACAGTTGCGTAATGTCTTGTGTGGATTGGGGATTTTTCCAAAGTTTGAAAAGATAGCCCTGATGATCTGATGATAGCCCTCTATCTTGGGTCAACTTGATACTGTTTAAGATGTTTCACTGGAGGACTGTGTTGGTGGCTTGGAGTTTGAAAGAAGTGGGTATGTAGGAGGCTGTGGACGTCTATTGCAAGATGCTACCCAGTTGCAATATCGGAAGTGTCAGATTTAGAGCCTGACGCACACTGGAGACTAAAAAGCAAGATGTATTTGCCTCTGTTGCCTAATTTTTGTTTGGAAGTGGAGTACTCCTTTAGTCCCAGAAAATATTCAGAGGCCATGACCTCAGTTCAGTTATTTGAATGTACCCACAGTATATGACCTTTACCTTTAATCCATCGTACAGACACTAAGATACCAATGTCTGTATTGATTTATCAGCCAGATTGTTACTTTTTTCTGAACTATAAAATCTTTAAACATACCTATCACCCTCTCCATTTCAAACCCACAGGGTGAAGTGATTATGTCATCAAAAGTAAATGATAAACTAAATAAACTAGTATAGACCTCTTATTGCACCGTGTGAATGTATCTGGGGTGTGTTTCCTTTTAAAAACATACAGTAACCTGAGATGCATTCAAGAGCAGAGCCAGATCATGTAAAGACATGTTTAAAACAGATGATACAGTCCAAACAACTTATCTTCCTTTTCTTATTTATTTGCTAAGAAATACAAACAATGCAAACATCCTTTCCAAAGCACCAAACTGTCCATAACCGTAGAAAAAGAATGATATCTGTTTTTCCTCCTGGGAACGTGGATCGACCCATTTCTCAACACAACTGATCCATGAAGAATAAGAATTTGCAAAATACCTTTTAAAGTGAGTGATAACACCTTGGTAAACACTAAGCATTCTAAGAGATTATGAAATATACAATATATCTGGTTAAAAAAGCAGAAATAGAGTAGGGGAGAAAAGCTGTACAGTATTTACAAATGTGACATTGTCCTCACTAAAAATATACTGAGATGTGCATCTCATTTGTGTTATCCAAATGTCTAGTAAGCAAGTGTGTCTCAGATGCCAGAGATGATGACTCTCATCAGCTGACAAAATACTTGTGTATTGTTTCAGTCATCAGTTCTGCAGAAGGCAAACAACCTTAAACGGATGTGTTGGAATATCATTTTACAATATACAAACAAATAGCCAAAATGACATTCATGTACAATATTGTAGCAGACCAAAAAAAAAGGTTAATATGCTCAATAGGGCAGAGGGAAAAAAATGTCTCCAAAGGTAGGACATAAAATGACTGAATGATGATTTGGAGTGAATGTCACCTACTGTATAGCCTACACATGCAGAGGTGTAAATTAAAATGTGGCTTAATTATGACATCTGATGCCCAGTTGGTGCTTCCATCTCTTAATATACTTCCTATAGTTTCAACCAGTCTGTGTAGTGTAATCTTTTGTCAAATTAAAGTAGTGGGTGGACTGTTTGTCACAAATAAACTGAGCTGAACATCCCTGACTGCGTAAACACATTTTGGGGACCAGTCTAGATGTAGAAGTGTGTCTTTGGCAGTATATATGTTGGGGCCAGGAGCGTTTAGATGACACAGTATGGCTCCATGGGTGTCTGTGTTCCCAAGCAGCAGGGGAAACAGGCTCTGAGGCGCATTCGGAGCTCCTTGTTGAACAGGAAGCTGATGATGGGGTTCGCTCCAGCCTGGGCGAAGCTCATCCACACCGCAGCGCTCAGGTAGAGCTGCGGGACCGAAGCCCCCCGCACAAATATTCTCAGGTAGCAGGCGCTTATATAAGGAGCCCACATGATGAGGAATGTCAGTGTGATCATGTAGTACATCTTCCCTATCCGTTTCTCCATCTTAAACTCATCCAGCACCAACAGCCTCCTGTTGCCGGGGTGAGTCGCTTGCCTGATGCCCACCAGCGTCGGCGGGGTAGGTCCTCTGCCGAAGCCGGCGATCCAGTTGGCGGCGGCCTGCCCGGTGGCTCCGGGGCCGTGGAAGGTCCAGTTCTGGCTGATGGCTGGTACCAGCTGGGCAGGTTTCATTTTACGGTGATCGTACACGAAGCACAGCATCTTTATGTAAACCACATGGGTCGTCCCCACGATGACGGCCAGCATCAGCATGAAGCCCAGCGTGTCGTTCGCCTTCACGTAGCGGTGCTCGAAGATGCACTGCTCCTCCTCACGGATGAACTTGTAGGTGCCCACGTCGAACACCGGGGGGAAAGCCATAGCCACGGAGAGAGTCCAAACCATGCAAATCACCGCGACGCACGTACACAGATTCATCCGCTTGGAGTAAAACCTGTGGTGGGCGATCGCCATGTACCGGGTGACACTAACGCAGAAGAGGAGGAAGGCGACGTGGAAGCAGAAGAGCACGGACATGAAGGCGACGATCTTGCAGCTGAGCCCGCTGTACGGCCAGGCGGAGCCGCCGCCGATCGATGCCATCACGAAGGGGAAACACACGGCGGAGCGGACCACGTCTGCCAGGCACAGATCCAGTAGGAAGTAGTAGGGAGCCTTGTGGAGGGAGCTGTCCTTCAGCAGCAGCAGGGACAGCGACGCGTTGCCCAGCAAGCTGATGCCCATGATCAGACCCAGGGAGGCCAGCTTGACCGCAGAGGCCGCGGACGCATAGTTCTGTAAGGACGGGCTGCTCTCCCCAAACTCACTTGTGTTTGCCATCTATGCAGCCGAGGTAGCGCGTATTCCCACATCAATTCATCAACGATCGGTAGTATCCTGCCACGGCTGAATGGAAAACACAACGCGATCCGCCGCCCCTCACATAGAAAAATCACTCAGGAATAAATCCACCCGCTCAACATCCATCCCGATGTTCTGTGATCACAACCATTAATAAAAAACAAACAAAAATCAATCAATATCTCTTCTTTTTTCTTCTTCTTATCCTTCATCTCACAAGTGTCCGGTATTAAAATCACCCCTGTCTGTGGCTCCTCTCTCCGGTGAACAGAGACAGCCAGGTTGGGGTTTATACACCATCTCGGTAGGCATCCGTTCAGCAGACTCAATAACACATCTCAGTTTCCACCGATGGCGGAGGTCTCCAGTTTTTCGCCTTGAGGAATCAAAAAACAGACAGTGCTGCGCGGAAGCATGGCGCAATTACGCACCCCCAGCCTCGTCAATGCCCGCTGCCACAATGTTACAAAAATATACAAACAACGTGTTTGACTATGGAAGCTGAGTGGAGGTGGGAAGCTCACAGAGGTGGGGGGCGTCAGGACGGCGGGTCTCTCGGTGGATCTCTCACACACATACACAGCACAGCGTCTAGTCTATGCGACGCACGTCCGCTTGCATGTACAGAGCAGGCCTGGGATCAGCCAGGAGTCTCATCTGCCGGTCCATGTCTATTGCAATCTATAGGAAGCCTGTCTTCATGCACTGACGTGATGCAGATGTTGACAGATGTTGACTTGTATCAATATTGCACAATGCCTTGATATGCAGGTTATAATATGTAACTATCACAGCCCCTATACGATGTTTATATATCAAATAAAGGCAATAACAGTTAAGAGTTCTGCAGATATTGTTCACTAATGCAACTTATAATCTTTATTATTGCAGGACAAACATTATATATGCACACATGCAAACAGTATGTGATGTAAGGACAATAATGTACAGATAGGCCATCACAATTTTATATGTTGTACACTGAGGAACTGATCAATAGTTACAAGGTTTTCAATGGTTTACTGCATTTAATTAAGTTTAGACTGGGTTTGGGTTTGACTGGTATGCCACACAACCAGAGCTGATTTGAGACATTAATTCACATCAGACCAGAACCCACTTTGGTCATACGTGAGCTCAGTGCTCTGTAATACTTTCAAAGTGGAGCTCAGCTTTCATGACCCAGTCACCACAAACACTGGAACTCGGATCAAGTCCAGGGGAATAATTACAGAAGGTTCAGGCAGACACTACAACAATTACAAACCAGAATAAAACCAACTGCCAGTCAAATGTTTCCACCAACTAAATTAGTTTTGGAGTGTTGTTGGTGTGGCTGAGTTCAAGGTAATGAACTAGCTGAGTCTGACATTGCTGGAACAACAAACGCTGGCACTGAAGCATGGAACATGTTTTTTAATAACCAACGAAAAAGTCAAAATGCAAATATTTACACACTAATTGGGAAATAGTTCCTTTTTTGGAGTCTGTGCATTGCTTAAAGGATGTGTGTCAAGTTCTGGGCTGATCATATAGTTTCTGTAGTTAAGGGGCTTCATAAACAACTGCCTTGTTGGAGTCTGCAACCTATACTTTTCTTTTTTTTAAAGATCTTTATTGGAAAATTACAAATACAATATATCAAGTAATAAAGTGCAACTTAAGTACCATATAATAGCCGACAAGGGGACCAAAGACCAAAGCTAGTGTAATAAGAAGAGGTCTCACTCAAAAGAGAAAAAAACATACCAGTTTCCTGGTCTACATAAATTGACGTAAGCCCGTTTCTGCTTTTCACATACAGCAGGCTTGCTTACAGTTCGTGACTGTATATTAAATACTGGGAGCAAAGAACTAGGCTATTTTCAGTAAGAACACAGCAATATCCAGGTGTATTTCACAAATGTCTATGCCCAAGAAATATATAAAGACCTGCACAAATGACTAGAAAAGCCAATTTGTGTTAAATGGAAAAACACACTTTTTTTTTAGAGCTAATGTTGAAAACTGAAATAATGACAATTATATGATGCTTTAACTCTGAACAAACTTGAACATTATTGGCCAAGACATTTGAGTGTATTTGTCACTCTGTACCCAAAAATATCGCTGTTTAACATAAACTAAAGGCATCATTTTTCTAAATTACAGTAAAAAACATTGTTGTCATGTACTGCAATTTCATGTGACCTATCTGCCAATATTTACATAGAGATTATATTCATTTCTACGTAAATGTTGGCAGATTCGAATCAGTGATAAGCTAATATTGGCTTAAGTGAATATACAGCAGACCTACTGCCTTTATAAAGGACTCAAGTTAATTTATTGCTATAAACTGCGTATAGGGATGTGGTCTGGTTGCTACTGTGTCATACAAGTTTATTAAGGTGCACTTGTGGTAACCTAGATTTACTAGTGGTAGCCTACAATTGTAAAAGTAGCCTCAATTTTAAGGTGAAAGTCCACCAGACTCAGTTGTCAATAACATTTATAAAAACAACACCCTCCTACTTCATCACTGAATTATTCTGATCTTTTTAAAAACAACTTTAGTAGTTTAAAGGATAGGTTCACATTTTAAAAAATCTTTCTTAAAACAACAGTTAATGTCCATATGAACAGTGACAGATGTTTTCCTTGCTGTAGTCATTCATCCTGTTCATACTGGCTGTTAAAAGATCTCCTTCAAATGTGTTTTCAATGTAAGTGATGAAGGCCAAAATCCACAATGTGTCCACACAAATGTATTTACATGTGCAGTGGGTAGAACATAGTGACATCTAGCAGAAGGGACTCAGCAGAAATAGATTATAAAATAGAATATATGAATATTACACAAGTGTGTTACCCAACCCTAACTGCTTATCCCTAAACCTAACCAAGTTGGTGTATCATCTAGTAAAGTGAGTGTGTTGTGTAGATACTACAAGTCCACAGATAGACCTACTTGGTGGGTCCTCTTCCACAGAGCCCACCATGTTGCACCACTGTGTTTCTATAGTAGCCCAGAACAAACAAACCAAACACTGGCTCTAGAAAGGACCTTTTGTGTTTTTTGGTAGTTTGTTGGCCACCTTAGCATGCCAGCATGCTTGAAAGGGATGTGTGAGGGGTAGCAATCTGCAACATCACCACCAGATGCCACTAAATCCTACACACTGGTCCTTTAAAGGAAGCTTATATGAGGCTTTAGCAGTCTGAGTTAGTCATATGAAGTGGATATCTGCCACATTAACAGACTCTGTACCATTGAATTCCCTCTTTGTGTTTCCTCAGACAGTGTTTCACTGTTGAGCTGTGGTGGAAGTATAGGACTAATTCAGACAGTTGAAGCTTCATGTTAGCTCCAAATAAACTTTTAAATACATTTTTGCACAGAAGTAGGAATATGGTTTTTGGCTCCCATTACTTACATTGTAAATGCATTAAGTGAAGGGATCTTCTAATGGTCAGTATGAACAAGAGGAATGATTATGGCAAGAAAAAACTATTTGAATGTTAATTTGGGCTCCTGACTGTCCCATCTTTTAATATATCTAACCATGTGTCCGCACAATCAGTTATCCAGTGCATGATGGAGCTATGAGGCTGGTAGATATGTGATGCATGTCGGTTTCTGCTAACCCTCCCAAAAAAATCCAGCAGAGTGATTCCTCATCTTATTTTTCCGGCTCTCTGGGATGGACCAACTGCGTCGTTTCTGCCCGGTGACGCAGAGACGTCATCAGTCGGTAGGCGGAAAAAGTGTGTTTCTGTATGTGGAGATAAAGCCAAACCGGGTGTTTTTATTAAGGAGATAGATAGAAGCAGCAGCAGAGAAAAAGAGCAGCGTCTTTTTTTTCTGCTGTAATGGCGGTTCCTGCGGGTCAGACGGATTTACAGATGGATAGAGGAGCATTGAGCGGCGACACTGTCCCCCCCCCTGAAAACATTGACATCGACGAGAAAGAGTTGGACAATATCACAAAGAAACACCGAGAAGACGACACCGCGACGCTGCCTTTGCATTCACCTTGGACGTTTTGGCTGGACAGGTAATATATCCTTCCGCGTTGTCGTTCACTTTAGAGCAGCGGGGATGTGAAGAGGAGGGAGGGGGGCGAGAAAAATATCATTCAAGGCCAAAAGCTTTCAGCAGGCCTCCGGGAACAAATGTAGCGGGAGAGTGTTTGCGTTTTACATGACCTTATTCTGTTGACCTAACCTAGGCTGACATCCCCAGAAAAGTTCACATTTTCGCGGCTTTATTAGTGGTAAAGGTAACGACGTGTGCGTATCACAGTGGACGTGTGTTATTTCTTTGATATCCAAACATATAAAGTGAAGTTACCGGAGCTCAGGTTCCCAGCAGGGGAGCCTGAGGAGGAGGAGTAGGAGGAGGAAGAGGAGGGGGGGGTTAGAGTTGAACTTTGTGACTCTTTCTCCAGTTTTCTTACAAAGTAGCACACTTAAAGATACTAGCTTCACTTTCTTCAACAGCTAAATACGCAGTGTAGACTTTAATACAGCCATGTTTGCAATAGTAGCCTACTCAGTGTAATGTGTCTGAGCTTACATAAGATCTTTAAATGCTACATTTCCTCCTCTATGATCTAACAGGAAGTTTGTCATTTATGCTTAGTTTATGGTTTGATCCTTTGCCTCGGTGCAAAGGTGTCCAAAGTTTGGTTGACGCTGAAGTTTTGGCTTCTTTCATGTGTTTGCTCATTGTGTTGACATGTAATGAGTTAAATATTAATGAAATAACCTCAAGAAACCTTTAAAAAAAAAAAAGAAGGAAAAAAGGCTCAGTTTCCAACTGAAAGAGCAGGCTGTTATTAACTCTATTAACACCAGATTTGAAATAATAGGTCAGTTCATTCATTAGTGGATCACCAGGAAATTAATAAGCAACAGTTTTGTCCATTTTTTGCAAAGAAATATTTTTTTTTACAAAGCAAACATGACCAATTTTACCTGCTTCAGTTTCTGTAAATGCAAATATTTGCTGCTCTTATTTGTATATATGCCATTTAAAAGTAAATATTGAGGTTTTGGACTGTTTGTTAAATAACATGAAACACATTAAGTCATCATCATGCACTCTCAGAGCTTGTGATGTGCTTTTCTGATTAATTGATCTAGAAAATAATCCTTCATTTAGATTTGACAGTTTCACATTTAGCTCTATATGTCTGTTATTGTGGCTTTTTTATGAATAAAATGAATGAATACATACATAAATAACATGATCCAACCCCAAGAATACAGCTGTTCATGAAGCATCAGGCTAGATGAACACTTCTATACTTGAATAGCACAGTCATTATTGGTGTAATTACAGCATGCATCATATAATCTATACAGGCATGGAAATGAATCAAAATGATCCTGGGTTCAATTTGTTTTTTATTGATGTCATGCACAGAGAAAAGTTGTTTTACAGAAGCAGAAAATTGCATATAACAAGGTGTGGAAAGTAAAAAAAAAATGTAATGGAAGAGAAGACAGGTAAAATACTTTCCTGCAGACTTCAGAAAGATAAAACCTCTAGATTAATCCCAGATATACACTCAGGTCACACTATTATTAAAGAGCCCCCAGGTATTAATAAAAGGTTTAAGGAATTTAATGAAGAACTATATAAAAAGGGAAACCACATCAATAAAAGTTGATTTAGATAATTGAAAGAAAATAATTAGATAAAGAAAATTAGAAAATCTGAAATTATTACATCAATGAAGTCATTTTAGAGCAATGACGCTCCTGGGCAACTTCTACAAAACCTTCACTTGATCTTTTGGTAGATAAACTTACTTACTTACTATGCAAACCAAACAAAAGCTATAGAATGGGTTCAAATGTTAAATATCAGCTTTAAAAGCAAGTTAAGACAGCTCTATTTTACAGCCTGTCGGCACTCAGTAGAATGAATGAACTGAAAAAAGCTGAGAGTCTGAATCAGTTTTCATGTGTTGTTGCAGGTCGTTACCTGGCACGACGGCCGCACAATGTGAATCCAATCTGAAGAAGATCTACACAGTACAGAGCGTTCAGGTGAGATTTGGTGTGTGGGCTCAAACAGCTTCATCATCTTAAGAGCAAACAGATCGAGTGTGTGACTTGGCTGCAGAGTCACGTTCACATGAGAAGAGGGTCCTGCGATAAAAGGGAAACAGCAGTTATTTGGCAATTAAAGCTACAGCAGGCAGAGCTGATGGGGGAAAAAATCTAAGTTTTTTTTTTTACCATGAAATATGAGCACATACATTATAATGATCTGACACCATGTTACGTAAGCGAGTTTCAAATGGCATCCTCTTGTTGTTGTTGTGTGGTATAGTGTATCTGACAACAGCTCCGGATCTGGGTCCACTAGTATCTGACATGTGAAAGTGCATCTGCTAATGTGTTTTGATATGATGCTTTTAGGGCTTTTATTACAGTAAAGCTACATTTACCCCCCCAAATTAGGTGGAAACTGTTTTCATTATGCAGTTTCAGTAACATAGTCAGTGAAACTGACTTATGGTTTCAGTTTTAATAAGCTGAAAAACACACCAACTATTGTTTTAATCATTTAGTCAAACTCTTCAGTTGTTCAGGGGAATATGAAACAGATTTGGCCCTTCCAGCTAAAATCCTTAAACCCCCCCCCCCCCCCCCCCCCCCCCTCACTCAAAAATGTGTTGTTTTTTTTCTTCTTCTTGTTCCTTCAGTTGGATGTTCAAGCCTCACCGTGCAGAATGATGTACTATATGTGCACAGTCTGACATGTGAAGGCTGCTTTCACATCTCCCGAAAGGGGGGAAAGTTCTGAGTTGAAGGGGCGCACCTACAAGCATGATTTGTGGCTTTACATCTATTGTGGAAGCAAAAACCTGATCCAATATTTAGCTTACACAAGTTTTGATGTGTGTGGAAACTCGAAACCTCCAGTGTATATACGTCCACTTTTCAGTGGAGTAGGAGACTTTTTCTGAAATGAATCAAATATTTACATGTTAATAGATTGTGGATTTTTAATGAGGCAAAACAAATAGATGTAATTTTGACCATTTCTAACAAGATAGTTGAACTTTTTTGTGGAAAAACTGTATCGGACACTATTAATTATTCAAAGCAGAGTACTTTTTATGTGTTTTAAAATATGTCTGGAGGGGGTCTTTAACACCCATTGCACTGCTGCACATTGTCACTCTGTGCTGCAGTGAGAGGTTTACAGCAGTGATGTTGTAGTTACTGTATTGGTCCTGCAGGGAGGTCTGTCTGCTTTTTATTTGCATCATCTGCACAAAACCTGGAAAAACACACCAGCTAGTGACAATGCAGGACTGATGTTTAAAAGTACAAACAAATCCCAGAATGAACTGCTTAAAGCACACTGGTTATTTTTTCTTTGGTGTGATCTGACAACATGATCAGCATTTCTCCGTAAAAGAGAAGAAAGAATGTCACAGTCAATGTGGAGTTACTTTATTAAGAAAACAATTTATTAATTAAAAATGATCTGGATAACAGCTGTGAGTTCATTTCCTGTAGAAAATACACAAAAGTGCTGCAAACCAATTTCATGTTGGACAAAGGAGGCAAATTGCTACTATTAGACAGCACTAAAATAACCCTCTCTTTAGTTTATAGGAAGAAGTAACTCTCTTGCACGTGTCATAAGCATCACTTCTCTTTTTTTTGTCTGTTTGCAGATGTTCTGGAGTGTATACAACAACATCCCTCCAGTGTCCGCACTGCCTTTGAGATGTAGCTATCACTTAATGCGCGGAGAACGGAGGCCACTCTGGTGAGTCTGTTATTACTGTAAATATTATGATTATATTTATTATCATAGGCTCAAAGAGATTGGAAATTATAACAGCAGCCCCATGCTGTAACTGCCACGTAATGTCATAATAATAGTAATTTCCCTCCAGTTACATTGCACATATAAGAAACACTGTTAGTGTAATAATGTCATCACAGCAACATAAAGGGATGTATGTTTAATACATGGAACTGAGTGTGTAGTAAAAGCTTGAATTATTACATTATTACTTTTGAAATTACCACAGCCTTATCACTATTAGTACACTGATGGGATGTTATTACTATTCAACATTTTCTATTTTAGCTGAAGGAAATATGTAATAAATATAAAACTGAGTTCAGTTAAGATTGTGCTGTATTCATTAGTTTTTTCAATCTTTTTTACTCCAACAGGGAAGAGGAAAGTAATGCAAATGGAGGAGTATGGAAGATGAAAGTACCAAAAGAAAGCACTGTAGGTGTTATGCCCTGCTGAGATCTTTAATAATAATAATAAATGACTTGAATCACTAATTAGCCTCTCTTTGCCCTTCAGTCTGCAGTTTGGAAAGAATTGTTACTTGCTACTATTGGGGAGCAGTTTGCAGATTACTGTGCCTCAGGTACGCCGCTCTGCTTCTTTCATTGATAGCTTTTCTGTTGATAGATATTTATCTGTGTTTCATCTCTTATTTTGTTTGTTTGTCAGACGACGAGGTCGTCGGTGTCAGCGTTAGCGTTCGAGATCGGGAAGATGTTGTACAAGTGTGGAATAAAGATGCGTCTCTCGCTAACGAAGCCAGTGTCTTGGGAAAAATCTATGAGCTCCTCCCCTGCATATCTTTTAAAGCTGTTTTTTATAAGTGTAAGTATGCCTCTTTTTTTCTTTCCCTTTTCTCTCCACTTTCATGTGTTGTACCTTTTTTTTGGGGGGGGGATTTAGAAATGGAAATGAGCTCAAGCTTTGCAGACGCCTTGTCAGAAACTTATCGCCTATGCATGTGAGACTGTAGAAAAAAGACTGCACATTTTAAAAGAAGACATTTCCAACCGGTGTGTAAGTGTGCCAGAGGATGATTTAAAGGAATGCTCATGACTGCAGGCAAATCAAGCCTGCATTGACACTGGAGAAAAGGCAGTGAGATAAATGGCCCATATGCAGTCATACCTGCTCCACATACTGTTGCACATTCATATAGGCTGGTCTTGTCACTACATGTTAAATATTTGCTGCTAACATTATAATGAGTGACAGTGTTTTAACTAATGCTCGTCGAGTAGAAGCACTTCTTTCATCTTAAGATTGTGTTTTTTGAGCTGAAATCCAAGAATTCTATCCAGATTCAAATCTGAGTATTTCTATTATTTTGAAATTCAAAAAATGATAAAAGGTCGCTGTGTAGTCGTGGTTTAAACTGTGTTCTGAATGTAAAATGAGTGTTATTTATGCCTAACAGATCAAGGGTTTATACTCACTATGAATCACTTTGACTTTTTCAGCTCACATGGAACATCACGCCTTTGAGGGAGGACGTTCAAGACATTAGATTTTAACGCACTTTTTTTCTTTTGGTTTATTTTTTTAACCTGAACCCTGTACCAGCTCTGTCCACAACCTAATCGAGGATATTATTTTGCATTCAACGAAGAAATGTTATCAATATATTTTTATAACTTTTTATGACTGATGCCTTTGTTTCATCTTTCATGTGGGGCCCTACAGCTCTGAAAAAAGCCCTCAGACAATGTATATCCAGCGTCAAAATCTTATTGAGTTCATTATTCCATGTTGGTTTTGACTTCCTTCTATACTGAACTGCACTGGCACGGTCCTGTTTCTCTGCACGGCCTACAGACCTCACATTTTGAAGCTTGGTATAGAGGTAGCACCTACATAACATATGATATGTTAAGATACTTCAAGTCATATCGAGTTTTAATCGTGAAGGAGTGTTTTTATTCAGGTGGAGTTCACTTCTACAGATGGGGTGAACGTCTCATTCGGTTTCTCAAGTCTTCAGTTGTACAGCATGAAGATCAGGGTAACACTTGGAAATATTGCACATGACCACATGTTCCAGTCACGGTGTCCCTCAGCTATAAAACCATCATAGAAAATCAGCACAAATATGGCCCTAAGAAATGTTAGATTTAGTTTCTTGGAGGGTTTAGTTAAAGAGTAAAAATCCATCCTGAAAGGTGCCTCTTTGAATGTTCCCAGCCACACAATATGTGACATTTCTTTCAATACAAGTGTCAAAAGTAGACCTCTGCTCTCCTTTTTAAAGCAGTCACACATTGTTTAGTGTGTGACTCTGAAGAGAGGCGGCACATTTTTTTGTTACGTGCTCGGCCGGTGGTGCTCGTCCGTAGTTGTTTTTTCCTCACCGATAAATCTAGTTTGCTTACCGGACTGTGTCCTTTTAACCATAACACAACTGAGTAAAAAAACAAAAGCAGCATTATTTGTTTTAAAGAAAGTAATGAGATTCCCATGTTCAGTATGATCTCTAGATGCAATATGTCAAATTGTATGTCTTCAGAAGTCACATAGACGGATGTGGCGGGTTTAAATGAATATGAGTGGATATAGACTGTTGCTTCAAAGGAATGTATGCTTATTTAAACATAATCTCATCAATTTGATCATGTCTGTACAGGTTAATACCATATTTTAACAGTTAAAATGTAAAAAAGAAACATTTTTATACTTTAGATCTGTTTACATATCTGGGCCATTTTACCTGAAACGTCATCAATTTGTTTACCGTCACTAGTACAGTTATAACACACTATTGTTTTTATTGCAGTGTAGGCTACAGTAAACTGAATGCTTCTGGTATTATGGTATGTCACACCACTTTTCTAGTTCAACTTTGGACTGGTTAATAAGTTATAAGGGGACAATATTTCATTTGTAAACATGGTTTAATGCAGTGACATGGACTTAGTCAATAAAATGTAAATGCACTTGTTTTGTGTTTCTTGTTGCATGGTAACAATCATAAACAGCAGTTATCTGTTTAAGAGATAGTGTGATGTGTTAAAACTTCAGCATCTTTCACCCATGGCAAGCCATTTTGTGCTGACTCATCATTTTTAATGGGGTCAGTTGCACATTACATTACTGCTGTCACTCAAAGTAAGACAATTATAATACCTCAAACAACTTTTGAAAGCACAAGCAGCAATGGCTCTCCAATGGAAGTAAGACACAGCATAAAATTGATAACCTACAGTAAAGTTGTAAAATCTTGTTTATCAGTCCACCAAATCTGACCGTCTTATTTGTTCATTTTCTTTTTGATTTATCTCTTCGTGTCTCACAGCAGACATCTTTTCTTGTCTAAGAAGGAAAAGCACAGGTTTTACTAATAATATCAACAATGGCTTTATTCAAGCGTGTCATTATGAGCAAGCATGCACAATATCACGACCCTGAAACTGAAATGGAGTTGGTCACGTATTGTGTTATTTAGACTTGTGCAATTCCTGCTGACATATCAAAATGTCTTCTGTGAAAAAAAGTAAGGCCCATTAAACTTCAATTGAATGATTGTTTTTCTCCTTTTTGCCAGTTGGAGGCTGCGCAGCAAGCTGTAAACACAACATTAACATTGCATCACCACATCAAGTTAACATTACTAATGTTATTTTTTCAGATTTGCTTTTACAAGTTTTTAATTAGTAAAATGTGACACAAAAAGTTACCTAGGCAGTAACTCAAATAGACAGGTGGAGAACATACAGACAGCATAAAGCACAATTCAACATGATTATTGTCACTTATCTATTTGTATCTATTTTCTGTGACTGAAAATATAACTGTCCACCTTATTGGACATGTGTTTAAGAGACTGGACATACAATATTTTACCATTCTATACTTTACTATCACTTTCAAACTCAAACATCGTCATGGATTATTATAAGAATTATGCATAATGTAGTTTCATTTAGCTAAATAACACTATTAACATTCAGTCATGGTGTGTAAGTATGAAACTTTAAAAAAAAAAAAGTATTAATCTGTGATGAATAATTAATGTGTTAAAGGCACAAGTTAAGCAGAAAATCTCAAGAATATTCTTAATTTACCTTCCAAACTATATGATTACTTATTTTTTATGATTTAAAAGTTATTTATGTTTGATTCCTGGCAACTCAACAATGCCTTGTCATCAATCAGTGTATATTTATAATTGCAGAATGGTGCACAAGACATAAGTCTCAAGTTTTTCTCCTTTTTGCTTATTGGACAGTCTACAGGTCATTAATCTGTATACCTTCTTCAGAAGTCCTCTTCTTTTCATTTAGAGCCCCCAGCAGCGAGGGTAAAACACCGTATCCGAGCCATTCATCCCCTTTGGAAATCAAGAGGAGCTCCTATTCATTTGCTTAATTACCTAATTAACAGAAAGCTAATTACTTTGTTGTGTGCACGCGAATGTGTGGAGAGGCTATTACGTAACTGATAGTGATCCCCAATTAATTTGTAACTACACTCCATCAAGTCAGGGCCTTAATCCACACAACACATCACCAGCGTGACACCAACAAAACATGGTAATAAATTCAGAGCCAGACGCAGGCTTGTTGGGCTCCGCTGAGCTCATAGATCCAGTATTGACATGCAGATCAAGCCGCTGAAGAATTAGAAAGCTTAGATTACGTGTTAGATTGACTAGACAGTGTATATACATCTTCATTTTGCTCATTAATTACTCCAGACAATCATGTTTACAACCTTGTGAGAAAAAAACCCTACTGTAATACTATAAAAGACTGTCGAATTGGCTTACTATGCAAACCATAATAAAACTGCAAATCCTGTTAGGAATATTAAGGGCAGGGTGTAGTTATATAAAAAAGAGATAAAATTTCATAAAGTACAAGAATTATATCATACATTCACCAGAGGGAATTCATCACACACACATTCAAAAAGACAGATAGGAATATTTTAGTTTTAATACAGAGATGTTTTTTCTTAGGCATGAGAAAAAATGTGAAATCTTTCATATCAAGAAATGTCTATTTTGAACTTCTCACAGTTCTCGCTATGGCTGTATATGTGTGTCCAATTCATACGTCTAAATTCCACACTGTGGCTTCAGACTTATCAGTTGGATAACTCAGAGGGTGTTACTGGGCACTGGGGTCATTGAACACAACACTGTGGTTGTGGACCATATAATAACTGATGCGTCTGTCACATATACAGTGCAGCTTTACAGCGGAGATGTGGCGGCTTTGAGCTGTGGGATTGACGATATGTTTTGAGTAAAAAAGAAAATCTTATTGAAATGCAATTTAAAGGGCTTTGACACAACTTTCACTATGCTTACTTCATGTATTTAATGTAACTACTATAACTGTACACTTTGTATATATGACACTAATTACACACTTACCTGCGACCATATTGCACCCTGTCTTATTCTTACATTTTATTTAAGCTTCAAGTTCCTTCTAGTGCACAAACTATTGGCTTTTAACAATTATCTTGTGTCAAAATATCAATATTGTTGAAAACTGATGCTTTTGTAATGCATTTAAAAAAAAAATCAAAGTCCAGAGAAATGTACTAGCATTGTATTGAAGGTGCAGGTAACAGGTCATAGTAAGTAATGTTGTGTTCTCTTGTTTGGTTTCATTTTGAGTCACTGTTACAATTAATTAATACAGACAAAATGATTTTGGAGGTTTGCTGATGTTAATTAACGTGGTGTAAACTTTTAATTTTCAGGGTTATGACTCCAAAAATGAGGACATGGAAACATGAAGTCACAATGCCTTCATGGACATGAGCTTAAGAACAAAACAATAGATAGCTGTGCACAGTGTAAACATATTGTAATGACCACAACAGTCACAGTGACAATGATTTGTGATTAATTTGTGTTTGGTGCGAGTCATGGGGCAGTTACAGTAGTTCATGTGTAACATAATATAATGTGTACGTAAACATAAAAATATAATATAATAATACATAAATGACAGTTAAAAGACCAAATAAATACAAATTGTATACTTTTATGGGTTTATTCATATTAATATTATGATCTGAAAAGTGTAAAAGCATTATAAATTTTATTTCAAGCTCAATCTGTGATCCAGAAGTTACAAGCCTCTAAAGAACCTAGGTATGTCCAAATGTTTGGAAAAACATCCATGCACTGAAGGGTTAAGGATATTACAGGGGAAATGTAGTTATTGAGTAATAAAGTGACACAGAGCAGTGAGAATATTAATTGAAATCAACATAAACCCATAAGCTAAAGACCAAGTGACTTTTCTTTGAAGATATCCAATACTTCCTGTGACTGGGTATGGTCAGAGGGTGGCGCTCTCTACTAAGAAACAGCCTTCTTGAGAGGGCTCATCAGCAGCATTCCTCCCAGATGCAGCCATGATAAATGTAATGTCATTTATAACGAAATGAGCTGTGCTTCTCAGACCTTGATCAAGGACAAAAAGCAACTTAAAATATTTTCTCTAGGGGTTGAATTAATGTTGCTTTACAATGAGTGTTAACTGGACTGTTGAACTGGCCCGTGATAATTCTCCTCTTCAGGGGCAAGTGACAGAGATTTTAATAGTCCCAATGCCAGTAGTCACGAGTGGGAGTAAGCACAACTTTTCAACCTCAGAAATGATACCAAACAGAAATTCTTGATAACTTCATTGCCATTTAAAGCATAGTCCCTGCCCTTAGCATGTGAGAACATAAAGGTCAGAAATTATAACCACACATGAACGGAAAGAACCTGCACTCTGATTATGTTCAGTCATTTTCAAAATCTTAATATCACCCTCTTTAATAGTTAGGACTCTACACAGTTGAGATTAAAACATCTTTGATGATTATGTCAAAGCATATCTTTTTGCAGTGAGGCTTTGAAACAGTTACAAAAAAAGAAAAAAAAAGAAAAACAGACAGGGGAAATTTGTGAAATAATAGAAGTTCATTCTGCCTCAGTTGTAATTAGTCAGCTTAGACATTTTAGCTTTTCTGACAGCCCCCCCCTCTCCTGTCACACTTTCAGCTAAAACTAATGCACATCATTACATTTTCCCATATAAAGGACCTACTAAGTGCTACTGAATTATACTTGTGACTGTGATGTTTCTATGAAGGATCTGCAATGCAATGAACCTGCAGGTGGATATGACGTCACGGGCTTGGGAACATCAACAAAACAACATCCAAATCCGCGATTCTTCCTTTTTTTTCTCTTCTCTCCTTCTTTTCTCGGCGTGTTAAAATCTAATAACAACATTAAGAAAAGGAGCTAGTGCCTTTCCCCCGCGACACGGACTGGGAGGTAGCGAGTGTGAAACTCCACATTTTGCTTCTTTTTTTTCTCTCGACGCCCTCGGTAAGATTATCTCTTTCTCCTTATAGTTAAGTTAGTTAGTCAGTCCCCCTCCACCCTCCTCCTCCACCCCACACCTCTACCACCTCGCCACACCGAGGCAGGCGGAGTAGGCTAATATTGTGTTTACTGTGTGATTTGTTGTCGCCCCGCGTTCTCGGTACACAACCTCGCGTGCACGGGTTCGTTATCTCATAGGCTACGAGCAAATCGGTATCCTCCGCGTGCGCCCGTAAGCTGCCGTAGAGCTTTTCTGGTAAGTTTCACTATTATGTTAACATTAGCTTTGTTGTGTCGTATCTAGATACCTGCTGCTGCTGTTGTGCTGCTGCTGTGCTGCTGCACACACACACACACTCACACACACATTCACGGAGTTTGTCTTTGGTGTTTGTAGCGGTGTTGTTTCAAACGGCGAAACAAACAAATAAACAAACACCTGTAATATTATAATGTGGTGTGGTGTTAGCGCTATTTAATGTATAGTGCGACTGTAAGAGCGCCTTTTGTTACCACGAGTGTTGTATACTTGACTGTATTTTTTTTTTTTTAAAGTTGGGTTTCTAACTTAGTTGAGGCTACTCATTAGACCCCGGGGGGAAATTGCACCTTTGAGGGGAAAAGTTTTTATTTTTTTACCATGAAGTGCTGACTGGCGTTAAATGTTAACAGCGCGTAATTACAATGTTACCTGTTTAAGCTAACGCCGTGAAAGTTAGTAACTTTACCCGGTGAAAAAAGGAAGTTTTGGGTGCCGTGATTTCTTTTGGAGTAAGACCAGGGAAGGAGCTTTTCCCCACGTGTTAGCTGTCCTCCAAACTCCGAAAGACCGGAGGAAGGCTCAACTGTGCCCCCCCTCCAAACTATACTTATTAACTGTATTAGCGCTTTAGCTAATAGCCTTTTATTTGGCTGTTCATCATTAGCTTTATTGAAAGCTGTTGTTTCTAGTGGTGGCTTGTCAGCTCAGCGATAAGGCAGTGCACAATACATTCAAGCGGATATATCACCTCACAGTCAACTTTTCATTAACACAAAGGCGTCACTGCATTATTTTTTAATTACACCGGTGGCAATTTTTACAGTCACAGCACAGCACGAAACGTTTAAAACTAGAGGTTTTATTCATCTGTATTGTTAGTTTGCTTTGTTTGAGACAAGTGGAGCCAGTTTATTGAGTCAGTTATGGTGTGGGTTAAAGCTGGACGTTTCCATTGCTGTTAAAATGCTGAGGTTGTAGAGCATGTCATTATTCATTGTCAAAAGTAGGGTTTAAAAATCTTAAAATTGTCAATTATCAATTACTTGTTGTTAGTAGAGTGTTAAAGTGGGTGAGATAGTTTTCACTAATGTTAAGTTATCCGTGTTCACTGTCTACAGGAATGTACTGTGGCAAAAAAACTATAGAAACACTCAAAGGCAAGCAGAGCATATTAAATATTTTAGCTCTAATATATGTTCTAATTAACATTTTTAAACAGGTGTATCGACAGACAAATGTACACCAAACAAAGATGGATAATGAATTTTACTGTGTATGTATAAATATCATCAACAGCTGTCTCATGAGCCTAATCCATGTTGATTTATTATTAGAATTAGTGGTTGCAGAAAAAAAAGTAATTTAATAAAAAATAAATGCAGATTATGTATGTCTATAAAGACTGAGCTGCACGCACATAAGAGTGAAATATCACCGTAATCATTTATACAGTAATTCTGCAGCTGGCAACAGCAGGACTAAAAACCATCTGAAATTTTTAACAAAAGGGAAACTGCAGCTTTAACAACTATTGCTGGCAGTGCTCCCCTCCTTCTTGGTCTTTGGATTAGTCATTGTCTGAGGGGAAAAAAACACTTTTTTTGTAGGAGAAGTAAAGTAAACAGCCTCCAACAAGCGAACCTTGACAACCCAGATTAAGGAAAACATTGGAGATCAAACAGTGCTGCTGCTGGGCTGTTGTCATGAGCCTGCCTGAGAGAGAGAGAGAGAGAGCTGCAGACTATTTGAACAGGCACTGGGGTTTGTGTGCTCACTTATGCAGAAATGGACCTTCACAAATGCTGACCCAGGTTTTAAAACACAGGATGAACTTTGCAACTTTTCCAGGGCCTGCTGTTTGACACGGCTGTTACATGCAGACGTTCAGCTCTTCTGCTCATTCTGATGGGAGCGACTGAACACTGTCCCCTGTGTCCGCGTTTAGAAACAAAAGTGACTGTACTTTCTCTGCCCCTCACTTACAACTGAATACATTTAGTTGGCAGGGAGAAGGAGAGGAGGTGGGGGGGGCTCAAAGCTTGAAATCTGAGGAAGAGCAGCTGTATGCATTGTAATGACGCAAAAAATCTTAAAAAAAACACCAATCTGCGATTTTGTATTATTTTGGAAAGCCCTCGCTTCTTGTTTGGCCTCTTCAGGCTCGGGCTAAGGCTCTTCTTTTGTAGAGAGTTGAGGTTCAACTGGTAAGAAAAGTAATCAGTCACTCATGCATTCAGCGTGAGGACTCCCATCCCTGAGTGGAGCGGCCCTCTCTTTCATCTGACGGCTCAGTATTTGTGAACACACATTGAAATACCCTGTGCTGGGTACGGAGGGGCTGTAAACTGACTGTGCTCTCTCTCTCGCTTGCAGCTGAATGATAAGGAGAGTTATTTTCAGTCCAGTGTGGGAATAAGCTTCTGCAATTGCTGTATTGTTTCTTTCAGGTTTAATTTGCCGGTTTCACCCCCTCATTTGATTTCAGATACTCTCAAACCAGCTGCTTGAAACCTTTTTTTTTTTTTTTGCACAAAGCTAGATAAGTGATAGATCAGTAATAAAGGGAATTTTCTAGTAAATTAATTTGTCATGTGACTTTTTTTTTTTCTTTTCTCGCAGGTTTGATTCACACAACACAAATGAGAAAAACAGTATTGGCAATATGAAATCAAGTGCAAGTGCGCTCATTAGTGCTTTTTATTACACAAATGGAAGTGATAACAGAGGAAAAGCAGAACAGTATTTTCCAGGGTAAAGGTTAGTGTGTCCCGTCCCCTGTAGTGTGCCTGGGCCGGCGTTTTTTCTACCCAATGCCAAGGGGAATGCGATTGGTCAGAGAGTGGACAGCTTCAGGTGAGCTCTGTCTAGCTCCTCGGTCTCTATGGAGACGGCAAAAAACGCTCAGGACAGCCATTAACTCATGCAGCTACTAATTACTGTCTTCTACTGTCATGTGTCCTTAATAAAAGGAGGGATGCTGACAAAAAGAAGTCATCCTCCTGCACGAAAAGAGAGGGAGCATGTAATTACAATCAATTAACTTGAGTTACAAAATGATTTTTACTGCTGGTGCTGCATTTGAGGAATACAGCACAGCTTTACAGATGGTCTATTGTGTCCAGTATATATTGTTTTATGTATGTGGTGTATTAAAAGCAGTTATTGGGGGTGAATTTATTTGAATAAATAATCAGCCTGTTGTACATACAGTTCAGTTTAAATGAGGCTGGATGTGCTGCTTAAAACCTCCTCTACAATATCAATATATATGATAATGGTAGTGTCATCATATAAATATTTTGCCTCATCTTTTTTCCTTGTGTGACAGTGATTATATAATCAAATATTTTAAAATTCTAAGAGTCCTGTCAGCATATTTGACTTTTGGCTTGAATTGAAGTAACATGTGTTTTTGTACTCATCTGATTCTCCAGAATGCAGCAGGTTAAAAGCTGATTATTATGAAGCGTGTTGCTGATGGACTTTTGTCTCAACCAAGATAAAGAAAGACTTGGAACGAAAAGATATATAGTTATGTTGAGGGGGAGGGAGGGGGGGAGGGTGTTTGGCTATGCACTGTGGTGTGCTCTGGGGCTGAGATTTGACACTTTTATTAGGGCAGTTATGGAGGGTGTAGTGATGTTCTGCATTCAGTATGAATTCCTTCAAAAAATATGTACCTTAATTCATTTTTACATCTTTTTTAAAATTATTTTTTTTGTTTTTGTTTTTTGGATAATTAAGATGAGATGAAGTTTTTTTCACTCTATAGTCAGATTTCGTAATGATTGATTTTTAATATATTTTTTTAAGCATATAATAACTTAAAATGAGCATTTTTTGAGTAGTTCACACTCTCTTATCTGCTTTGGGAATGATACAGGTAAGCTACAAACATTTTTTTTCTCCCAGACATGAAGGGCTCAGCCATATGCTACAAGCTGTGCTCAGCTGCCAGGCGAAACCTCAGCACCTGTTTCTATCAGCTGTCCAGTCTGTATGTCAGTCTGCGTGTGTTCATGAAGTGGCTCCTCCGCCCAATGGATGATGCAGGCTCAATTTTGATAGAATTTTCACTACCATTTGCATCACTCTGACTGTAATCTAAGATGTTTTCTTGTTTTTTTTTCTTGTTTGTCTTTCTAGGGCAACAATGGACAGGAAGTGAAGCTTGCCGCTTTCGTAACAATCTGAAGCCGCCAGTGAAAGTCGGTTACGTCCGAACTGTAAGTGATTTGTCATTCTTGTGTGTGAATTTCCACAGTTTACATTCAGATAACAAAATATCATTTACTGACCTAAATTTCTAAAACAAAAAGAAGGAAAAAAAAAGAGGTCTCTCACTTTCATTTTTCATCTGGTGCAGATTCAATCTTAACAGAACAACAAATGGTGTACATCCTGATTATTGTTTTTGTCTTTTGTCGCAGTTTTCAACAAGTAGTTTTGCCTCCTGGCACTTTTGGGGAAGCCAAAAAGAGGAGAGCCTGAAAGTTAAATTCTATTCTAGTAACCAATGTACATAATGTGGTTTCTAAACTGGAAGATAAAGGTTAAATGAGGCTATTCTTGAAGTCATATGTTAAACATGTTGAAAATTTGAGATTTGATACTTCCTGAAACAGACAGTGCGTCTTAACAAAGTAAGAAGCCTTATTTTAAAGTTATAATTTGTAAAAGTTAAATTCTGTGAATGTAACACAATGTGGTTTGATATTTCTGGGCTGCCCATGCTTGTGATATCTTCCTCCTTTTTGATTTTCTGTTTTTGAGGTTTGAGTTTCTTGTGGTGGCACGCTATTCGGCTGTGACGGCTGCTCACGCTATCTCACCGGCTCTCCTGTTGATGCCAAACAAACCCGGCGTTCCCTCTGCTGGAAAAACGTAACGTGCACCAAGTTTTTAGATCTGGATGTTTAGATCAACTGGCTATAGGTTAAATCCATGTTATTCTACACCAGTGGGAGAATGAGGAGTAGCAAAAAAACTTGACATGTACTAATATGAAAACGTCACAGCCAGTTACTTAAACCCCACTAACCGTAGTAGGCAACGTAATGTAAAATAAGGTTGCAGGAGCACATCTTTTAAAGGCCCTCATCCTTGACTCCTTGGCTGTGTTTTTCAGTTGGCAGTCCCAGCCTAATAAGAAACATAACATGGCAGGGCCTGCTCTTCCATCATCATTGCCGGGTGGAAAGTTGGTGCGCTTTGATCATGTCTTTTGGGCGCATCACTCCGGCTTAGCCTGCTGCTCGCTATGTGATAAGCCATCAGAGCACTCAGATCTGAAGCCGGCAGCTCCGTGGGCTTCGAGGAGAGACAGGAGAGAGTAATGGAGACGAGGAGAGAGCAGCAATGCAAATTTTGTTGACAGACTGTTACTGCAGCTGTTCTCTTTGCCTTTGAATTCAACAATGTTACTTGTCCCTCTTCACTCTCGTCTGTGTTGAAGAAAAAGGTTTTTCAAGTTTTGAAGTCCTCTCTCTCTCTCTCTCTCGCACTCTCGGGCGGAGCGGCGCTGTTCCTGCTTCGCACCATCCTTTCCTTGCCCCCTGTTTTTGCAATTAAAACACCTTTTTAAATTAGAGTTGCTTATTAATTACCTCCAAAAACACACCATTTAATTATTTTTACAAACTGTTCTCTTAACCGCCGGTAAACGGACGCGAGTATACTTTGAAGTCGAACGCTCCGATTTAAAAAAAAAAAAAAAAAAAAAAAACTCACCTTCCTCTGTCTGTACGTACAAAAAAAACCATCATTTCTGAACCCCCCATTATGAAAGGGTGCTCCTAATTGAAGGGTTGTTGCTTGTTTATTTGATATATATTTACCAGCCGGGTGGTAATTGGGGGGAAGCGGTAATTACCCAGGATGCAGCGCGGCGCTCCGGCAGAGGTGCTAGCACACTGATGAGTCCGGAGCACAGATGAAAGTATGCAGGTTACTATTATCATCCTAGCAGGTCTGTTTAAACACTTGACAGCGGAGAGCGAGGATGGCTAATTGGGCTTGTGTCCCTTATACAGTCTCATGGTTTTACTATGATGATGTACAGTGTGAGTATCAGTACTATCTTTTTTTTTTTCTTTTTTCTTTTGGTTATACAATTGTTCACAGTATACCTGTGCAGTTAATAGCAACAATAAAAGGCCGGCGGATGTAAGGGCCTCACGGTTTCAGAGTCCCTCCTGATGATGTCGTTCCTTGGCTGATAATGGCCTTGTTAACTGAGATTCATTACCTCTTCATTCACAGTCCCTTGGATATTGAGGGAGAGACAGAGAGAGAGTGTGTTCTTTTAAACCACCGGGTTCGCCACGGTGAAGTCATACTGATGTGGCTTTTTGTGAGCTATTCATGGAAGGTGGTGACGGTATCTTCCCTGACTCCTGATGATTCAGTTGACCTGAGACCGGGGGCGGAGGAGGACGAGGAGGAGGAGGGGAGTGGTGTGGCGGCAGTGGTGGTATTTGACTTTGTTTGCCACTCAGTTCCACTTTCACACCAACTCTCGCTTTCTCTTTTTCTCTCTCTCTCCCTCTCTGTCTCTCTCTCTCTGTCTCTCTCTCTCTCTCTCTCTCTGTCTTTCTCACAGATGACTTTCTCTCTCTCTCTCTCTCTCTCTCTCTCTCTCCTCTCTCTCTCTCTCTCTCTCTCTCTCTCTCTCTCTCTCTGTCTCTCTGTCTCCCAATTCACTCGCGCAAACAAACAGCCAGCGACGCTCACCTTGATTGCTGCTGCTGTTGTTGTTTGGTAGCCCCGCTCTCTCCCCGTAGAGATCTTTCAGACATTGCGGTTGTTTGCCTGTATTGCTGGGAGTGTGACTCGCATTCGCCCGGGCTCCTTGGAGGGAGTTTGTTTTTGTTCTCAAGCGTTGTAAACAGGGTGGAGCTCCATTCCCAAACCACTCAGTTGGAGATGGTTATTTTCACAGGAGTTATTTTTTTGTTTATCGTTTGGGTCAATAGATTAGGAGCCCAGGATGGAATTATGTGTTGAAGCAGATAGTGCGGCTAACCATTTGCTGCATGTGCTGACTAGATAAACACTTTGTCACAGTTGTTTTTGTGATTAAAAAAAAAATCTCTGGGGAGGGGTTTTTGTTGGTATTTCTGACTTTGCTATGGACGGATGATAAATCAGTGTTATCAGTTATTATTTCTCTTCATGTATTCATACTGTGCCAAATTGTCAATGTGCCTCAGATTGCCAGTTCTTAAACAAATTATAAGTTGATAATAAGCATCAAATCTTGAGATGATACCTTTTTAAAATAAATAATTTCATTTTATTCATCACTGAAATAAAATGTCCTTAAAATATAGTCATTACATGAACTTTTTTTATTATTTTTTAAGTTATCTGGAATACTTTAAACTATACTCAGAATAACAATAACAAGATAACAATTATCAACCATATTGCACACTCTTATTAAGTTTATCTGTATGTTTTTAACTTTGTCACCGTCTGTCACAAAATTTAAAAAGAGATGTTGCTAGATAATAGTTTCCCGTCACTGCGCTGTAGCCGATAACATTTTTCTACTTTCAGTGAAGTCGTCAGTGCGGTCACGAAACTATATTCTGACTAACTTTACACAGGAACATCTTAGCAGTGAGCCACAGGATAAGAATGATGTGTTTTCAGGTGATGTTACATCAGAAACAATTTCAGTTACAGCTTGAACAATATATAGGTCAGCCGATGTTATCGGTCGATTTGGTATTGGTAGTATATGTCCGATATGTTATTTTCATTTTTTTTAAAGTTATAAAGGCAAAATTCTATGTATGTTTGATCTTCTTTCAAAATGAGAAGTTGAATATATGTTTTTTTTTGTCCCATGTGTTTTTTATAGTAGTTTATAATTATTAAATTCCTAGTGTAGTTTACAGTTTCAGTGCATTGATGTCATTTTATACATTAAAATGTATTGTTAATCTGTAAAATATCATGCCCCCATTTCATATCTTTATCACAAGTGTTTAATAACCACATTTGAAGGACCTTTGCAAAACATTTATTATTCTGTAAATATAAGTTTATTGGCCAATATATTGATATAAGAAGTTCTTTATTCCCTAATATTGACATATTGGCCCCAAAAATCTAGTATCGGTCGAGTTCTATTTTCAGTATTTATATTTTAGTCAAATACCAAATAGTCATAATGAATTCAAGTCCCAGCTCAGTTTCCAAAACAACATTTTTGTTTGTTACATCTAATTGAGCGAGCATATCCCTGGCCAGGAATGTTATTCTCTGGCCTGCTAATTTGCTGTGTGAGCACATACTAGTTAAATCACGGTAAAAAAAAGAGGCAAATATTGATAAGGAGAAGTAATGATTGGATGATGCTTTGATTTACATGGACCGGCAACTTGGACAGTGTTCTATGCTTCTGATTATCCAATCACTGTAATCTGGAGATCCACACAAAGATCCTTGTCTGTTATGATACATTTGTGGCTGTCAAAGAGTGGCACAGCATCAGAAACTGCGGATGTGTGTAAAGTCCCTTTTCGACGAGAGGCAGCAGCGGCAGTGGCTGTCGCTGATTTTGCAAATGTCTCACCAGAATCAGACAGCAGTGAGTGCAACGGTACGCTGCGCTAAATGCAGCGAGTGGTTAGTCTGAAATGGGCAGCAGTGGAAATCGGGGAAAATCAGGGTTCAGTACTGTGACTTGAAATCACATCCACCTGCTGTACCGCTGCTACTGCAAAGTTATTGTCTCATTGCAATGAATAGTGTTTATACCACTACACACAAGAGTGCGAAATATGGTTAAGTTGATGTGCAGTTTGGTTATAGTGACAACCACAGTCTATAACATCATCTAACAGCTAATTATCTGAAATTGTCAGCTGCTCAGTACAGCGCCATTTGTTTGACATGCACAGTGTTTGTCTGATTTGTACAGTGTTTGTCTGATTTGTACAGTATCTACAACAACAAGCCGGACAACCAATTGAGAGGAAGATATGAGCAAGATATCTGAAAATTACCCCAAGGAAACCGAGAAATGCGTCAGCGTGAATTAGTTAATAAAAAGTTGTTAACCAGCTCACGCCGACACATTTCTCTCTGCTCTGTACAATACAACACTCACTTTCACTGGTGAATGCAGGTGTCTATCCCAAACACTGGCTATATAAACTTAACCACAGATAATGTAACAAAACAAAAACCCTCAAGATGTCAGAGAAGTGAAATGAATGGTCATGAATCTATCACAGTGTGTTGTGGATTCCTGTTTGTGCATGATGGCCTGTTCTGCAGCGTTTTGTATGAAAATCTAGCGCCACGGTTATTCTCCTGTTTCCTGAGGCCAATGTGCTTTCCTTCTTGACAGTAAGCATGCACAAGCACACTGGTTGCCATGTGCCAGAAAAAAAACAGCAGGCAGTTACAACAGACGCACAGCTTGTGTGTAACCTGTCGAAACCCAAGGAGGAAAAAAACAAAAACAAGAAGTTGACTTAAAAATTCAGTGATGAGTTTTTGCACATGAGCACAACACATGCTCTTGAATATCCTTTAAAAAAAAATCCTGGCATTTGCAGCTGATCTGAATGGATCAGACTTAGCTTCATGACGCCACTCTGCCTTTCTTATGAATGGGCGAACACAGGTTTATATTAGAGATGGAAACTGTTTTATGTTATTGTGGCTCACAGGACAATTTGTGCAATCGACTACCAGACCAGTCTAAAAAAAGAGCAAGATAAAGCCAGAAAAAGCACTAGAAAAAGAGTGTATGAGTGGGTGAGTGAGAGAAAGAGAGAAACTATAGTGGAACTGAAACTTTATTTAGTAGTCACTTTGTTCCAGGTAACAGCGTAAAAAAGCATGAGAAAAAAGTCTTAATTGTGTACATGAGTAGTGATGTGAATAATTTTTCAGTTACAGATTTGAGTGGCTGTGAATGTTAGACTAACCTGGGACGGCGGCGCCTCATTAACAGGTCAAACACGGGGTTGAAAGGCTTGCATGTTCCACCACATCAAATACTGTTCGGGGTACGTGCATGAAAGGGAGCCGCATTCGTTTCACATTTGCAATGAAAGCACAAGCAAATTTCAGACATATTAAATTAATAAACTCATATTGTGAATTCTGCACGGCTGCAACCAAACGATTATTTTCATTATCGACTCATCTGAGTAGTCATTTCGTCCAAAAAAATGTCAGACAATTTTCCCAGATATATTTAGTTTATTATCACAGAAGACTCTGGACTAAATAAACCATTAAATATTTACATTTGAGTGTTTAAAAATAATTGAATTTGGACATTTTCCTTTAAAAACAAACAAAAAACAAACAAACCTTAAATCGATTATCAATATAGTTAATTAATTAATTTAATAGTTGGCAACTCATCAATAATTTGTCTCATTATTGCAGCTCTAGAATTCTGATAATAGCTGGAAATATTTTATTTTTGTTTGTCATATTTTGTCAAAACTTTTTGACTTAATCACACAAATAAAAAAACCCCAACCCATTAAGGATCTCATCGCTTTAAAATGAGTCACATCATTCCAGCATCTTCCTACAACGTGAACACGATCTACAAGTACAGACTCTGTGAGATCTCATAGTAACAGAGTGACACAGACAAGTCGCATCAAAGTGCCTCCTGCATCATGCACAATATGTTCCACAGTTGTTTTCCTCCCCTTGCTACTGTTAACCATTTACTGTTCGCTGTTTACAGCCTTTTGTCGGACATTTACTACACCTGTTCAGAACGCTCGCTGCGGTGCGCTTCTGAGTTATTGGATATTTTTCTAAAAGCCTTTTCATGTTGTGCGTATGGAGCGCATGATGTACAAGCTTTTAATGTGTTGACCAATCAATTCCTCGCACTGAAAACAACTCGCAGTGAGAAATTAGTAAATCAATCTTTTTTTCATACTACAGAGGAGTTCAGGCTTTTGAGTGCATTTCTGTGTACTTTATACACAATAGTATGCAGTGATTGAAGGGCTAATTCAAAGAATTTTAATCACTCCGACCAACCCTCTTGCAGTGTCATCTTTTTTTTGCAAATGCCCCATAAAATGAATAGATGAGCAGTCTCTTTTTAGAGCATAATGGCTACATTAGAATATGAGATGGATAGTAGATGAAATGTCTGTATCCTTCATGCACTCTTTCTCTCCATCTCCCAGTCACTCACATCTCTTTTATCAATAGTGGCCGCATGTAAAAAGACCTTGCAGGGCACAGTGAAGTGTTCAGTTGAACCTCAAATAGACAGAGGGATGGAAAAAAAGCAGAGGTGAGAACACTTTGAGTAGTAAATTTTTGGCGTAACCGGTGCAGTTTCAGTACCAGCTTAGCTAATCTATGATTTCATACTGTGGAACAAATAATAGATTTGTTTGTGTTTTCACTTCTCCCCCACCTCCCATCGATCGCGACGCCACACCCTCCTACCAAGCTCCACACTGCGAATGCTCTTTTTCCACCGGGTGAGATCATAGCATTGGAGGCTTGCGTGTTGTTCTCATCAGGGCCGACCACATAGTGCCAGTCAATATGTAAACAATGGCGGAGACAGTTTCTCATTGCCTAACTGACATTTCTCATTGCTCGGCTTATGATTCATCTCAAACATGTCATCTCAAAACATGTTTTCAGGGTGAACTGTACTTATGGCGGTTTCCACAATTCACCCTGCGATCTTTGTCCACCACTGTCCCTACTGCATACTGTATATATATATATGTATATTGCTGCGCTAAAAGTTAGTTCTTGTGGTGAATAATTATGCATGACATACATATAGGTTTCCTTTGAACTATTTTAACTCATCGGTTTGTATTGCCAACAGACACAACACACACATTTAATTGGTCTGTTGATCTCAGACGGCATTGTTTATGTTGAAAATAACGTTAAATTGGATAAAATATTAGATTAAATATAGTGTAGCTTAGTGTCATGTGGTAGGTAGTCATCTCTAAAGACTGTAAAAATGCCCCATGTACAATAAGACTTCTCATATAATTTGTTACAGTCATTTCTTTACCATTAAATACCCTCTTGTGTTACTTCTGAGAGCTGAGGACTACCACATCTATTCATTATGAACTATTTTAACACAAATATTGAATAATAATGTATTAAGCATGGTTACCTTTCCCTTTCAGGTGATTTAATATGTATCATCAATACATAGTCTGCAATCTGATACAAAAGCAATACAGATATATTTTTCACAATATGACACACATTGATTTGAAGCCAATTTGATGATTTGATTTAGCTCTGATTAGGATTTTCTATTTTTACATGAAAGTTATAACCTAATTTTTAAATTTCCAATTCTAAATCAGACATACTGCAGATCATCATGTTTTTCTTGCACACTAACAGAAGTAAACTACTTTTCAGCCTGTTCCTAAGGTGTTTTTTTAACTAGAATGCTGCTGATGTTAGTGGCTCTGTGTCATTCCTCTGATTTTGACATTTTCAGTAACTCTGTATGAGAGCATGCACCTCTAAATAAACCAGCTCGTGGCTTCAGCAGCAGTTTTAGAAGTAGCATTAGCTGCTAACCCTACCATTATCTGCCCGCTCCTCTTTACTGACAACACACGTATCGTCTTCGTACGTTTAGAGCGAGATGTGTGGTGCCCCTGGGTTATTTTATGATACTGCTGCGTATTCTGAAGACTGCAATGTAAACGTACCAGCATTTAATTCAACGTGGGAATGATGTGGAACAGTGAGTTAGAGTACTATGTCGAAACCAGGGGGGTTCATTTTTTTTAGTCAGCTACAGTAAGTCTACTGCGTGCTGGCAATACCATGTTGTTAAATACAGCTTGTACCATGTCACCCACGTCCTTTGCCTTTTTTCTTTCCTGTCATTCAAATGTCATTACAGACCATAAAAGAGCAACGCAGGGTAATAAAGTAAAATATACATCCTGCCTGTCTAGAATAGAGCAATGCATGGCTGTAGATGTGTCTATACTTTGTTGAATGATATACAGATTTGGACAGTGGCAACCGAAACCAGCGTTTTTCTTATGAAGACACCTGGCAGTGAGGTTACAGAAGGCAAAGTTTTCCTCCTCTTTATGTTGCAGGAGTGAAACCTTCGATATTTTTTCTGTTCTCTTTCTACACTCCTGCTAATGTAAATGATTTGCATGGAGTTTGTCCCCACTGATTAAGGCTGTTTGGACTGTTCTTCTTTGGAAGCATGCCAATTGAATTTTCTGCCTTCTAACACGCTTGGAGAGTGGGGAATATGGTTCTCATTGGGGCCCCGAGGCTTGATCTCCTTCCTCGCCTCCCTCCTCCCCCCCAATCCTTTTTCACATCACTCTGACAATTAGCAAGCTCGACCATCCCCAAATGACACACGTAATTAAAGAGTTGGCATTATAATTACAATGTGTTTATTGTCTGTTTATGGGTTCGGTGCAACGCATAACGCACAGGGAGATTTCTTTGGTGTAAATGGATTGAGGGCTGTTAATGTACTTGGTGGTAAACGCAGGATTTCACGTGGTTAACATCTCGATACCTCCTTTATCAGCCCTTTGACAGTTGCTCCGTTTGTTGCTAGTACAATGCAATTTGGCTGACAGCGGAAACTGGCACCTGAAATAAAATAAAAAAACAACAAAAAAGAACGCCAAATTATTTAGTCATGGGCTTTTAACGGGCACAACGGTAAATGCGTGTTAAGTAAATGATGCAATTTATTCCCTTCTCCTCATCGCCAGGCTTTGCTGCCACGGGACTTCTGCCAGCTTTAAATAAGTGGTACCCAGATGGTATTCACATGATGCCCTTTGGTTACAAAGCGGGTCCTGGGGAATAAAGCTGACTGCCACAAACAACCAATGGGTCAGCCCGGTGAGCCTGTTGCTTTTGCACTTTGCATGTGTAAACAGGATAATGTTTTATCACTTCGCTTCAATTCTTGGGGAAGGTTGTATCTCAGGGGTCTTGAATTGGAAAAAAAAGAATGAATTGGAAAAGAGCCCCCGTTAATGAGACGGGCGGGGTGGAGAGATGGGGGAGAGATTCTCTGCAGGAGTTCATTTTTTTCCTCTTTGCTAATTTTGGGATTCCCCAGAAAAGGGAGAGGGATGCAAGGGGATGAGCAACGCCTCTGGAGTGTTATCGGTCTGTCAACAAAGTGATTTCTTAACTCTTATATTAAAAAAAAGACAGATTCTTTTCTTCTCTTCTCTTCTTTCCTCCTTTCTTCTTTTCTCTTCTCTTCTCTCTTCCTCTCTTCTCTTTCCGCCTCCTGCTCTGCAGCTGTGCCGGTCTCTGAGCTGGCTGTCTCCTGGAGAAGTGGTGAACTGTGTCATCTCCAGCCACTAACAACCAACAGCTGCAGCGCCAGCCACCGCTACAGATCGAGGGACAATGTGGAACTGATTTTCTAAGGCAGAGAAATAAATAAACAGAGCCCCCGAAAAAAAAAAGAAAAAGAAAAAGAAACAATACCACAAACAACACCCAGCTTATGCAAATGGCGTGGGGGGAAATGTGTTGGCGTATCGATAAGCCCTATTTGTGTACGAACAGACTATAGGATGAGACTGACCGTTTTACGCAGAGGTGCACATTAACCAAGTTTGCTATTTTATCTGCAGTAGTTACTCCCGAACATCTGTTTAATTTTTTTCCCCTCCTCTACATGTTTAACCCACACATTATGTTGAAATGCATAAACTATTGGTTGTGACAGCTCTGGGGAGTGTGTTTGTTGCTGTGTACACATCAGACACCAGATGTTCAAGGCGAAGTTTTAGTTATTGTGGCGGGCGAGGGGTCAAACTGTCAGTAGGTTAAAGGTTGGACAGCAGAACTGCAGCACCTACACAGTTAATTAGTTATCAGGGAAGAGTATTTTTTATATCACACTGTTGAGTTCTTTTACTTGTTTACTTGCTGTTGTTTTGAACCTAACTGTAAAACATGAGTATTTCATCCAAGTCTGTTGCAAGACAGTTTTTTTTCCCTTTTTAACACATCTGCTTTTTCCATGAATAAAAAAAATTGAAATCTTAACAGTTTGCTTCATTGTTTAGCTTTTTCTCCCAGTCACCTTGTAATTGTTTTTGTGTCATAAGCAGCTATTAGTATTGCTAGAAAATGGTAATGCTTTGAGAAACTCATTTCTTCCAGAGAATGGCTCTCTATCACACTCTCACATTCTTTTAAAAGGGAAAAGGAAGATGAATTTTGGCCATAAAGGCTGTATCACAAGGGCTTTTTATCCTAAATGGCTCTGGGGATTGTTATCTGTGGGAAGTGTGTCCTGCCTCCGTCGTGTTCAATCAAGTGTCCACTTAGCTGTGACTGGGAGTAATTGTTCCCAAGTGGGCCACACACTGACCTGTAAATGTCTGCGTTGACCCTCTAACCTTGTCAGCACATCTTGGGGAGGAGTTTAAATCATGTGGATCTCCTCCGTGTCTTTACGCTACCGGGTCAAGTGGGCGTCGGCCACTGAAAGACCACTCTCTTGTAATTGTCCCCAGCAGCGTGGGTCAGCTAGGGGTGTTCCCAAAGACCGGCTCTTATTAGATGAGCTACTGGGAGTGGTGTGACTTAATAGGTCAAGCCATTGATCCGACACAGCACCGATATCCACCCCGATGCAGGCTCCCCAGTACAATCTCTGTTATACCTGATCACCAGCTGGGCTAACACAAGTTGTTCATTGTAATTCGTGGTGTAACATAACATGACTCAACTCAGCTTTCACACATGCATTAATATACACAACAGTGTTATTGTCATGGTTAGGCAATTGTGCAATGAAAGACCACATATCTCGAAAACGTGATGACTGACTCACATCGAGCCAGTGCCAAAGCCCTGTCAGTAGACATGATAAGGTCCGCGGAGCATGTCTTGCATCTCTGTAAATGGTGTATCTGATGGTGAAATATTAGATGCTAAGATACAATGGTGGCGCTGGAGCGGAGAATGTACCCAGGAAGGAGGATGTATAACATAAAATAAAATGCAGGTTTTAAAGGAGCATACACTTTTAGCTTTTACACCAAAATGCACGTGAGACAGATCAAGCTATGCAAGTGCTGAAAATGATTGAAAACCATTGGGATTGAAAACCATTGGCCTCAAATGGACCCATTGGGTCCATTTGAGGCTTTGCATGCAAAAAACAATTTTCAACTCGGACCATTAAAAACATGCTCACTTATAATGTATAATGGTGACGTTTTACAGGCTGATTGATATAGATCATTGTTTGGCTCTGATGTGACTCACTCAGTCAGTCACGTTGGGGACAAAGTTTAAGAAGAACATCAGAGCAAAGAGCAATATATGTATACCGTAGACATTTTTATATGTTATGCTTAAAGGGGACGTATTATACTTTTATTTCAGTTGTAATGTTACAATGCCAGATGTTCATATTAAACATAGCTAAAGTTTCAAATAATGAGGTAAACATATGTAGAAGTAATCCCTGTGAGAAAAAAACACTGGCTTCAGACTGCTATGAATGCTCAATTTCCAACATTTTTTTCTCTACTTTAAGTCCAAGCTGACATCAGCTTGTGACAGATTTCTTCATATGGTAATCTGCTCCATGCACAGCGCTCAAGTTCATTGTTCCGCTAACATTATGGCATTTTTCCATTGTTTTAGGGGTGTCATGCTGAGGTATGACGAGTGGAGCTGGTAGGCTTTGAGTGTTTTTCCATGATGGCAGCAGGGCAAAGTAAAATAAGTTGTTTACCTGTTGGAGGTGTGCTGGTCGTCTGCAACTCTTCATCAAACGTCATCATCGCTGTGGCTGTTTGTACTTGTACTATTCCTGCTTGCATTATTTATATCCGATCTGCTGACCAAAGAGCTCCAAATATCTCCATATGTTGTTGTGTCGACTGGTTTTTAGCACGGCTAATGAAGTTCTGATAATTTATTTAGGAACGCGTTTCATTTCCTGTCAATTCTTCATAATGAAAGTCTCCTGTTATTTAGTCATTTTAATAATCTTTTTATTTGATCCAGTAAAGCAGGAAATGTTGGGTTTTCATTGGCAGTAACTTAATACGACTCTGATATGTGCATTCCCTCGGCAGGCCAATCAGAACAAGGTGGTCTCATCATGAGGGGGGCTTTAAAGAGACAGGAGCTGAGACTGCTTGTTAAAGATAGAGGCTGAACTGAGGGGCTGCATAAAGGGCCAGTTTAAGATAAGGAAGGATTTAAAAAAAAAAAAAAGTATGTATAATGAAAAGCTTCCAGAATAAAAAAAATTATAGAGCTGGTTATGGACATAATAGATCCCCTTTAGAGAGCTGTGTAACAGATGACCCTTATGGATTTATTTAGCAAACACCATCATTTTGTGCAAAACAGGTGCTTATTTCTGACCCTTCTGATACTCAACAAGAACGGACAGCTTCAAATGCCTGTCTAGTTTGCTTGGAAACTCACAAATGAGTCACAATGAACACACGTGCTGCAAAGTGGCTGGGAGTGGGTGTGGAGTTTCTTTAGAAATTGACATAGTTTGTAATTTGAGTGAAAAGGGGGGATTACAACCACATGTGTCCAGAGTAGGAGTGAGTTGAGTGTTGAATAGCTGGCATGCAAAACGCCACAAAGTGAGAAAGCTTTACTTGTTAGAGGTAACATATTTTTTTTTACTTTATACTGCCATCTAAGCATGCAGTATATCTTGGAAGTATTTGGTTGTTTAATCTTTTTTATGGACAGATTACACTGTAAAACTTAACTACTTTTTAAAATCCACTGCTTGCTAATTTGCAATAAAGACTCAAAATCACAGCTACCTCTTAAGCGTATGCACTCCCATGCTTTTTGTGAGACCGCACATAAATCCTTTCTCTTTGGAATCTTCTTATTATGTAGTTTCTAAGGCTTCGGTGTTATAAATTGTATCTGAAGTCACTGAGTGCCCACCGTCATTGATCTCATAGCGAGGGCACCTTTAGAAGCAAGTCCTCCTTTTGAGGAGCGCACAGATACAATGGTGTAGCTATAAATCCATGGGGGGAAGCTGTCTGTTGGGATCAACATATTTTTGGGAGTAATGACAGGCATGCAACCAAGTAATCAGAAGGGTCTTATCTGGGGCCGATGGCAGGCCCAGGAATGTGGACGGGCTGTGGAAACAACGGCTGCACTAATGGGGTTAGTTGAATTCCACACTGGTGAATTATGAGGAGTTGGGATGTCGGGGCTGCGGTTTGTTGTGTCTGGTTGGAGAGCTCCACTGCTACACACTGAAACAGAGTTATAGATTTGGTTTTTGACATGCTTTCTCATAGAACAGGCCAATTAACTGGGAGCTGTATTGCGCTGCTGTGCTGCCGGAGACACAGCCACATTAAACGGCAAAGTTGTACACACATATATCATGGGGCAACAAGCCACACATGCAGCCATGACTCCTATGACGGGGACAGAACCAGAAGCCATCCATTCTGCTGCCTCATTTGCATGATCTGAACCGTATCTGGAAGTCATTAGCATCTTTCCACTTGTTTATCTGGTTACAGATGAATGCTTTTGAGCTTAACGCCAGGTTTTTGAATAAACAAAATGTCCAGCTTATTTCACATGTTTTTGTAGGGGTGCAAGCCATGCATCATTTGTATAAAACCCATGTAATATTATACATATTCGGTTTATTATTGAAATGGAGACACTGCAGGCTTTGTAGGTCACTGTATTACTGTGAATGCAATTCTCCAGAGTAATCAGACTTGTGTTTTTTTGTTGGTGTCATACCTTTATGCAGCTTTGTAGCCTGTTATGCTACACTTTTGTAATAACTTTCTCATCATGTTTAGACTTTTAGGATATTTCTATTTTAATTTTTGTAATGTGGAATCTTAATGTGTTTAAAATATGACATTGGTTTTATTTCTTGAAATAGAAATAAACACACATCCAACAGCAACACATTCTAAATCTTTTCATCAGCGGTAACATAGAGTAAATATGGTTGACACATATATAGGAAACGAATGATGTTTTTAATGTGGGTATTGCAAAGGTACTCTAACAAGTTAATAAAGGTTAACACTATGACACATTTACTGAGAAATGAACCACAGAAACCTGTTACTGTCACACAAACACTCTTGATAGTATTTTACATTGTGTATCTGTCATCATTGCTCACCTGCCTGTTCAGATACTGTATGTAAGCAGTGTGACTTTTATCATGTCTGTAGGCCAGGAGATGCCATCAGGAACGAGTGTGTCATAACGTATGAAATACTTGTGGCTGACGACGATCACGTTTGCTTTTGTCTTATGCTTGCTTATGTCATTTCTGTACATGTGGGCTTAGTGGACCAGGGTAGGGGCTTTCCCCACCTTTCACTTCCTGTTTGTAATCGTTGTATCTTTCCCCTTCCTTCCTTCTCTCTCTCTCTCTCTCTCTCTCTCTCTCTCTCTCTCTCTCTCACTGTGTCTCTCTCTCTGTCTCTCTCTCTCTCTCTGTTTTTGTCCTCTGTGAAACCCCCGTGGCCCTGCCCTCAAGACTGTGAGATCAATTCTGATTGGAGGAATGGAGTGCCAGGCAGCAGTGCACCAGTGAAAAGGGTATGTGGAAATCCTCCCACTAACACATCTCTTGTTGCATATAGTAATGTACGTGCTTGCATGTCTATGAAGTGACTCCAAAGCACTGTTAGATCTGACTGTGAGGCTTTTTTGCATCAGGCTATAATTGGCTTGAAGCAGATCCCAACAGATTTATACTGAGCTTTTCATCAGTTTTATTGTTCAGCTGTTTAGGCCAGTGAACATGGATATGAATAATAAAGACACATATAGTACAGAACAAAGCGGAATGTTTTTGAGAAAATATGTAATTGCAATTTTAACTGACCAGTATTTTGGTTATTTTGTGTAAATTAAACTCCTGAACGATATTTGTGCAGACTGATTTAAGATTTTGTGGAGTTAAACAGATTTGCGGCTGCTTTTGTCTTATTCAGAACTTTTAAGTAACAAACAATTGTTGCATTCAACTGGGGGACAAAGATTCACTTTCTGTCTGTTGTCAGTAATTTATACTCAATATCTACCTAGCTAGCTGCTTACAGTCTAAAAATGATTTTTATTTTACTTACAGAAATAGTCACTACCACTCTTGGTTTTCTTTTAATAGCAAAATAACACACTCTATCTTTACAAATATTAAAATCATACAGAATGGTGCCTCTTCTTTGAATAATC
The DNA here is from genome assembly GCF_963691925.1 of Scomber scombrus. NCBI lineage: Eukaryota > Metazoa > Chordata > Actinopteri > Scombriformes > Scombridae > Scomber > Scomber scombrus. Next base: position 7,520,641 of record NC_084972.1, read on the forward strand.
AATTTTCGGCTGAGTGCAAATAGAATAGAATATACTTAAAAATAGAACAGACACTGACGCTGGAGACTAAACTAGACATCAACCAAGAACTTCCTTTTGTTGTTTGGTGGCTTCATAGAGGTAGAAAAATTAGCTACAGCAGATTACATTTTTGGGCAAAAGCTGTAATTTCAGCTGATGAAGTTGATGGTTTCTAGCTAAAACCTTTATCTCTTAGAACTTTTGAAGATAGCGTTTGTGGGGTTGAGTGTGGTTCGTGTTCAGCTGCAGGAGAGTGAGGTGTGGAGATGGCTCATGAGAGCAGTGCCAGGTGAGTTGATTGGCACAGCTGGTGCTCGCTGGCTAATTATATTCTCCCTTTAAATGCAGTAGCGTGCTATACCTCAGACGACTGTTTGCACGCCACAGACAGACAGCACGCCGGGCGTCAGATATTGTTTGATGGAAGCCTTTTAATATTATTCGTTGGACTGAGTGACTCAAAGCAACTGGACCGCGTGTGCCAGAAGAAAACGGGCAACCAGTGGCGTGTGGTGGAAGTGTTGCGTATTTATGTTGAAGTGAAGCAGCTGTTGGTGATTGGTCTGTCATGTATGTGTTGTCTGATGAGGGAACTCCGTGGCAGTGGGAATTGCTTTACTGGTGCCAGACGGACCTCAGCACACATTGTGACAGATCTGCAACAGTTTCAGCTGGTGACGATGTTGGCAAAGATGCAGGGGGAGATCGCAGCGATGTACCTTGAAGAAACTGCAGTGAATAGGCAGCATTTGGGGGCACTCCACACTGGGAAATGGTTTTCCAGGCGGCTCATTAGAACCCAATGGAACACGATGAATAGCAAAATGCTGACCGCATAATGGCCCGAATCTGTTGACTCACATTCTGGGAGATGTACGCTGCTGGTGTGCGTCCTGCCCTGAATGCTACTTGGTTAATCAACAGGCCATCCTGAGTGTCATTGTGCCCATTGCCATTCATGAAGGTTTCGTTCGAGCATAGTGGCATGGACCTTGAGGGGCATTTTCACAAGAGCGCACATGGATATCGGTTTGTGTTAGTCCTGGTCGCAACGCGATATACCAAAGCAGTTCACCTGCACACTATCTCTGCAAAGAGTGTTTCATGTCATCTCCCGAGCTGAGATCCTGGCTGACCATGGAATATCTTTTGTATTTTTGCACAGTATGGGAACTGTATGGCATCAAGACAGTTCAGACTAGTGTGTACCAGTCCCTTGACTGATAGCCTCATTGAGTGTCTGAACCTTAAAGTCCATGATCTGCAAGTATGTGCACGATGACGACTGCAATTGGAATAGATGGCTAGATCCTCTCCACCTCAACCTCCTCAAAGCATGGAGAGAGGCGAGGTGCCAAAGTCCACCAATACCACCTCACTCCTTTGTGATGGCCATCTCAAACCATCCCAGAGAGCAGATGTTGCCAGTCTGCAGCAGCATTAAGCTGATGTGTTCTCTTCCTTGCCAGGATGCACATATTTCATACAGCACCATACTGAGACATGCCCGTGCATGACAGTGCCTTCACGGCCCTATTGGTTACCTGGACACAAAAGAAAAGTGGGTTAGGAAGAATTGAAAGCCATGCTGGAGATGGGAGTGACAGAATAGTTAGGTGAGAGTAGGATGGGTCTTTTTTGTTCTATGTGGACTATCGCAAGGTGAATGATGTTTCAGTTTGATACCTACCCGAATCCCCAGGTCGACCAAGAGCTCCTCGATTGGTTGGGCACTGCTTGTTTTTTTACTATGTTGGAATTGACCAAGGGCTACTGGCAGATTCTTGTGTCTCAAGGATAAATAGCCTTCTCCACTCTGTACATTTTACCAATTTTTTACAATTCTGTTTAGGTTGTTCTGTGCCACAGCCATCTTCCAATGCCTCATGGGCTGTGTTCTGTGTCCTCAAGCCACATATGCTGCCTCCTACTTTGAAGACGTTTTCATCCACAGTAACAGCTGGGCCGAGCATGTGCGGCGGGCGGCCGTGGTGCTTGCGTCATTGAGAAAGGCTGGGCTCACCGCCAACCTGAAAAAGTGTGCAGTTGGAAGGAAGGAGGTACGGTATCTGGGGTACCACTTGGGTGGCGAGCAGATGCATTCTGAGGTAGACAAGACAGCAGTGGTTACTGCCTGCCTGAGGCCCAAGACCAAAGAAGAGGTGAGGTGGTTCTTGGGGCTGGCAGGCTACTACTGCTGTTTCATTCCCTATTTTGTGGACCTGGCCAGCCCCCTGACTAACCCCACCTTAATGGAGTAGGTTTGACTATACGGTTTCCCAGCCCCCACAATTGGGCAGCGGGGCTATGTAGGGGTGAGCGTGGTTGGCGTTCAGCTGCTGGAGAGAGGTTTAGAGATGGCTCATGAGAGCAGTGCCAGGTGAGTTGATTGGCACAGCTGGTGCTTATTGGCTTATTATTCTCTCCCTTTAAATGCAGTAGTGTGCTTGACCTCAGATGACTGCTGCACACCACAGACAGATGGCATGTTGGCCATCAGATATTGTCTGGAGGAAGCCAAATATTATTTGTGGGACTGAGTGACTCAAAATGGCCGGATTGGAAGCGTTGCATATTTATGATAAAGTGTGTGAAAGCAGTTGTGAAGAAAAGGATGTTGTCTATTTTGTCTGTGTTGTGTGCTGTGTGAGACTTGACATAGCCTTGTTAAAGGACACAGCTGGTGATATTTTAAATTTTTTCTTATTGTCAACAAAGCACATTTTCCTTCATCTCAGTGAACATGGAAACTATTTATTTTATTCAATCTCACGTACACTGTCTTGCTCTCATACTATGGCATCAATTCTGAAGCTGAAAATGGTCCTCAGTAAATGCTTCATTTACTCCTGTGTGAGTAACATTTGCAAACGCTATAGTTTTAGGAATTTGTGTGCCTTTTTAAAAACACGACACAAGACTAATTTTTTTCAAATTTGTCATCTGATTGGGTACAGAAGTTGAAAGGTATTGAGAGATGGATTAAGACACTGTTGGTTTTAGTCTTGTTTTTTGCTAACATTGAGAACAATACAGAAAATGCCCTATCATTTAATTAGGTAATCAAGTGTTTGATTAGCTCAGATGTTTTTGTCATGAATATTAAATACACAGCCACACAAAAAACATTAAAAAAAATCAGTAAGGCCAGTAAGGGGTATTTTACCAACCTTTATCAACTGAAATATATTAAGAATAATAATACTACAGTTAATTGCACACCTTGAATCGATTAACCATTTGACATCTTTTAATACTGCGTATTGCCCTCTATCTGACTGGTGCACCGTCAGCTGCTTTGTGTTTGTTACTCTCTTTTTAAACATCTTTGGTGTACTGTAGTCTTTTCTGTCCCTCTGCTCACCTCTGTCTGCCCTGGGAGCCCTGATTGGCTGAACACTTTCTGCACTATAGTCTGGCTGCTTGCCAGCCGTGCTGCCAGTGGCTGCCATGCCCCCTGATCAGGAGAGAATGTGACATTTGTGCAGAGGTAATGGAATCTGCGTGCAATTAAATCTCTGACTGTGAAGAGGAGTCTATCTCCTCCCTGCTCCCCCCCTTCCCTGCCATTCCCAGCAGCAGGGGGGGTCAGGCGCGATGATGAAACTGTCCCAGCAGGCCTCTCGCTGCACTCTCTTTCCCAATCTCCATGTCAGGTTGTGTTTTTTAACTTTGCCGCACTCGCCCCTGCCTCTATCTGTCAATTAATTACAGAAAACGTCCATTAGGAATCCCTCCAAATATCATATAAGAATTAATTTTCAATTATAAAAATTACATTATGAGGCTACATTACAAATGATTTAATGAATTCGGCTGCAGGTGACAGTTGTTATTTTGCAGTGAGTGTTGTGGGCCCTGCTAAGCATGTTTTGACAATGTGTTTCGGAGGGCGGAGCGAGAGAGAGATCAAGACGGAGAAAGAAAGAGAGGCAGAGGGCAGATTCATGCATGGATGAGAAGAGGGTCATATCTCTCTGCTCTCCTCTTTCTCTGCTGCCCTGCCACTACACTTAACGCCTCATTTGTGGGCTTTGTGGCCAATGGCTTGAGTCTGTGATCTGTTGCCATAAAAGGCAGCTTTTCTCCTCTCTGCTGATGGGGCACTTGCTTGTGGGTGATACCAGACCCCCTCTATAGGCGGACTCATATCTAATGGATATGTGTATCCCCATCAGGATAGCTCATAATCATAAAAATATTTGCTGCCATTGTACTTGGTGGAGCTTGTTGGGAAGGACAGAGCCACGCCATGCAAGCATTTCCTTTGAACTTTTGTAGGAGTTGTTCATATCTGTGTTCCTAGTCCACACTGTGGGTGGACGGAGATGCAGGATATCCAGGTCAAGGTTTGGTGCTGTCTAAATCCTCCCTATGTTGATCACACCCTGTGTAGGTCGGCAGTTTGCAGGCGAGCCACTGGACATAATATTCACAGTGAATATTGTATTGGTTCTAGTTCATTTAAACAGTAAAATATAGCTTTTTATTCCTCCCATGCTGCCTCTGAACTGAATATCTGCACCCAGCTTTTAATGTGACTCTTTCTCTGTCACGTCTGACTCTTTTTTTCATTTTTTTTTCACTCTCAGCTTCTCTGGTAATGTATTTTGTCATGATGAATTATTAATGTCAGCATTGTTTGAAAGGAGACTGTTGTCTCAGAAAATAAGAGGGTCACTCCGTTTCTTCTTTTTTTTTTCTGCAGCCAAGGGTTAATTTGAACCAACAATCAAATGAACCTCCCCGTTTCCTCGCCGCGCCGTGGGTTGTAATGAAAACTGCTGGGTCTTAACTTTATTCACTAACATCCTGCTAAACAAATACAACACTATTCCTCTTGGCTCTCTCTGTTTTCCCTCCACCGCAGATGGCCGCGCTTTCGTCGTGTGATGCAGAGAGAGAGGGAAAAAGGCTTTTGCTCGGGGAAGGAGAGGGAAAGAGGCTTACTCCATTAGTGTCATTCGAATTGTGAATTAGATCAGTCTGACAGATAGATGCGGAAAATTGTTTTAATTGTATAATTATCTGTGGTTAGCCACTTGTGCGGAAAAGTGCTGTGATGTGGGTGAAGGCCAGGGAAGAGCACATTTTGGCCTTTATGTGCTTATTTTGTCTTCGCGCAGGAAACGAACAACAATCAGGGGGTCCTGAGGATAAAACATAAACACACACCCAAATGCACAGACACTCACACACTCTCACACCCCCCCCCCCCCCGGGCAGGTTCAGACGTGCTGCAGCGAGATGCTGCCCTTTAAAGTAATGCGTCTAGCCAGTGAGCCTTTTCCTCAGGCAAAAGAAGAGGACGCCTATAACCGCCTGATCAAGATCGGACAACTTAACAGAAATGTAACAGCTATGCAGAATATGGCTCGCTTAACACTGCTTGTGCCCTGAAGAGAGAGAGAAAGAGAGAAACCCCAATATAATATATCAGCAACTGGCTTAATCACATTCAGCAGATTTCTGATAAGATTTAAAATGCAAGACTACAGACAGATGGCACTAAATCTTTGGCTTTAAGTCTGTCACTTGCTGTGGACAGTTTTTTTACCTCTGCAAAACATTCACAAGAATGAGTTTGCATGAAGTACCTGTCTTAACTTCCAGTGTGGTTGGAAAATAATCATAGTTACACATTAAGTCCTTTGCACATCGTGTCATCACTGTTAAAACTGTAAACGGCTTAGAATGAAATAATATATGGATTTAAGATGACACATATATATATAATAAATATGTAATCTTAAAACCGGTTGACTAATATTTATCTTATTTATTTACCTATTTTATTTTTTTAATCATTATTTGTATTATTATTTTTATATATTACTTATTATTTTATTTTTTAAATTTATTTTTCTCTATTTATGTCCTGTAAATAAAATTAAAATAATGCAAATATAGATATAACCATTGATTTAAAAAAAAAAATCTAATAAACATCCACTCTATTAGACTCTATATATGGTTTACAGTCTCTTGTTGACAGATCATACACTGAATGATTTTTCAACCCTACTGGGCAAAGCTAGTCAGCAACTGCATGCAATTTTCAGCTCAACTCATTCACGTGTAATAAAGCTAATGTAAGAAGTGCTGGGGCCACTGTACTGTAGATATTAATGGAGAATCTATCATATACATTTTCTCTATTGAGTGGGTGCTGCCTCTGTTTCTGTTTTTCTGTATATTAAAAAATCTGTGTCACAATAATGTCAAGCAGGCCTTTAATAGTCAATAAAATAAGAGATATTCACACATTTGAGCCGGTGCGATAAGAGTGTCGCAACACAAAGCAATTTATGTACTGCTTGTCAGGTCTCAGTTGTTGCCTTCGTCACGCTCTGTTGTTCACTCGCATCTCCTGTGATAATGCACAGGGGGATTAGCAGGTAACAAGGCAGCAGCACTCCTCTGAGGATGTTGCGCGTGGCTTTGAACGCCTCACACAATACTACATAAAACGGAGGAGGAGTACCACCAAATGGTGATTTCCCGGCTACACGGGGGGAGCCTCCTCCTGGATAATGTGGTAATGAAAGGTGACAGGAAGGACTCAGGGTCTGGAACGAAGCCGGGGCAGCTGGTCAGAGCGGGAGAATAGGAAGCAGTGTGCGCCCGGGCTAAAGTGCGGTGAGAAGCAAATTAAAGCTCATATCTGCCATCTCCCTCGCCTCCCTGCACTTTCCTGTTTGGACTTGAAGGTGATTGGGAGCCAAGGCGGTGACAGTTGACGGAAGCCGCGCGGAGGAGAGAGTATTTATTTACAGTGAGATGCAGCGATGCTTGTTCAGGATGCGGTTTCACGCAGGATGTGCCCCCCCCCCCCACACCTCACCCCCCCTCCTCAAAACACACACACACACATAGACATACACCTCCTCCCATCTTTGTCATCTCCACCCTTGCACTACAATCCCCAGGTCTGATCAAGAATGGGAAGTGGGTTATTTGGGAGGAGGGATGGGTGGAGGGGGGGGGGGGGGGGTTGGCCTACTGCAGGGGCCAGGCAGCCTGTATTGTGTAAGAGGGTAGGTCTGGACACAGCCAGCAGAGAGCTCACTCCGCATGCCTTCCTGCACGGCCCAGGAGGTGGTACCAAAAGGTAACACAGGTCACTGACAAAAAAAAAAAAAAAAAGGGAGTGTAAAGCATTAAGAACGCATTGTGTGTCAAAGATTGTCTGTAGGTGTTACAGATTTTTTTTTAAAAAGAAAGTGTGTGTGGCTCTGTGTTAGATCAAGACAAGTATGTTGTACATATGAGAGAAGTGTATGTATGAGAGAGTGTTTGTTTGAAGACAGTCCAACAGAGAGTGTGTGTATCCTGCCAGGAATTCCACCTTGTAAAGCAGGGGGTTTGGGGAGGGGGGAGGGGGGCGGTAGAAGGTTTTCTAAATCCTAGTAATTACACTGTTCACTGTGGTTGCAGTACAATTACCTTTGTCATCACCCTACAATACAGTATTCCCATTAGGGTAAACTGCTCATTTTAAAGGTGCAAGTGTGTGCAACCTTATTACAAAACCACCCAAGAGGAGACATACGCTGCAAATTTGACATTATTAGTCATATAGAAGTCAACTCTTTTGTAGTGTTTGTTCGTGTCAAAGAATCTCACCCACATCTGATCAGCTATCTGACGGGATAGTAAAATGATACAAAGCACGAGATGGGGTGGATGAGGAGGAGAAGGTGAGCCGCCGCCGATCCCTGCTCTGCTATAGCTGTCATGTCGGCAATAATCCGCCCAAAGTTTCAAAGGCAGGTTTTACGACCTGCCTTACGGCCTCATCTGTGCGGACAGCGGCATCTTAACTGGAGAACCTGCCACATAAAACCGCACATCTGTTAAAGCCTAAATTGTAAAACAGGCCCCGCGTGTCCAGGCAGCGTTAAGTTAATAATACACTCGAAGTGCAGCTTATAACACACAGCCAGCAGCAACAACAGCAGCAGCAGCAGCACTGATTGGCCTGTATTCGCTACTTTTGATCAGCGGTTAAATCTTTTTTTTTAATGTCTTTTGTAAAGTTTTTGACCTTGAAAGTGTTTGTACAGCAAGTGCAGTTTCTCCAGCATTATGCCTGGTCTTTGTATAGTCAAAAAGATCATTTTACTGAGAACTGGCACTAGCCCCACATCTGTAATAACTACACATCCCCTTGTCAACAGCAGCTCTACATCTATTCTCCAAACTAAATATCTGATGCTGAGAATTGATCAATTTTTGGATGGAATTAATTTAGTCAGCTTTTAGTAACCTCGCTCGCACAGTCAACACTTCAAGAGGGTGTTTTTTGTTAACAGTAAAGTGTCCCCGCTGCTTTTTACGGCATATTTGACTGACAGATAGCAATAAATATGACAATACTAAGAGGATAGGAGATATTCTAGTGGTCTGGTAGTAGTTCTGGTGCTAGAATGTCATGTGTAGGAGGCTGTTAGCATGATCAAATAATAGTAATTATTATGCTCATTCTTTAGTTTTCACAGTCCGATATTATTAGATAGTATTCACAGGTTTTGGGGCAGTGATGTAACTTTTTAGTAGCAGTTGTCTTTACAAGAACACAGTTATTACACATTTTGCCACATCAGTCTCTTAAAGAGGAAGTGTGGCTTCTCCCTTTTTAGTGTATTCAGTCGATGCTCCCGCCACTGCATTCAGGGTCCTATGTGTACTGTGTGCTGCTCACCTCCAGCTTGGTGGTTTGCTGTGTGCCAGTGAGCTCTTTCAGGAGGGAAAGAGCTTCACCACACATAACCGTATGGGAGCTTGGCTTTAGAGCTGAGAGAAACGAGAGAGAGGGAGAGAGAGAGAGGGGGACACAAACAAAACAACATGAACCTCAGGGCCTATATGAGGTTTTGTTCAAAGGCATCTTAACCTGAGGGAGCAGCACTGTGCACGTCTGTCATATACACAGTGTAGGCCAGGCCAGTCACCACTACTGTTTGGAAGAGCCATTTGTTACAGGCACATATGGTTGGTGGATGGCAGGTTGATTTAATTTAATATATGAATGTATGTATTTTATAAATGTATAAAAATTGTAAATATAGAAGTAAATAGATGTGTCTACAGTTGTATTTGGAGGTTTTTTCCATTCATAAGTGAAAGTAATTAGCCTATACTAACATCTAACACTATAAACAATTTAGCCATCCTACTTTACACCATCTAACTGTCTTATATTATGTCTATTATCTATTATGCTCAGTCGCCATGTCTTCTATGTTAATCCTTGTTTGCCACGCTATTTTACCAATAAAGTAAAAAAACAAACAAACCCCCCCCCCCAAAAAAGGTCAGAGGGTGCAGTTACAACACCTGTTACCACTCAAGGCATGGAGGGACCAGTCTTTAACAATCAACGTTAATTTCAACCTCGCAACACTGTCAGTAATTGATAATGATGACATCGTTGGATTTTGCACACATCAGAAAAGATTTGTTTTGGTTTTTAAAAAAAAATGTGCACACGCTCTGTTTGAGTGTGAGCTGGATCTCGAGCCTAATTGATGTTTTTGGAAGATGAGTTCAATTGAATGAGTCATTAGGCCTATTACCAATGTTTTTTATTAAATGCCCCCACCGAAAAAAGGAGGAAAAAAAAGTGTAGAATATTCCCTTCCTAGAATAACAGGAGGGGTGGATTGGTAAAAAGGCAGATAATATGTGTGAGATTGATCAGTGAGTAGCGACCCCATTATCTCCTGAGATGTTAATTACACTGTGCTCAGCTTGCATGTCAAAAGGCAGATAATTGAAGAAGGTAAAAGATGTGCCACACTTTATTTATGCTTTCACTTGGAGCTGCTGGAAGATCTGCTCCCTTTCTTTTGTGCATTTTTATTCCTCGTCTTTCGCCTCTCCTCTTTTTTTTGCCGACGTATTTATCGTCGAGTAATATTACATTGTCACAGTTGATCATTTTGCAGCGATATTATTCACAATCACTGTGGTGCGCGCGCTTGTGTGTGTGTGTGTGTGTGTGTGTGTGTGTGTGTGTGTGTGTGTGTGTGTGTGTGTGTGTGTGTGTGTGTGTGTGTGTGTGTGTGTGTGTGTGTGTGTGTGTGTGTGTGTGTGTGTGTGTGTGTGTGTGTGTGTGTGTGTGAGTGTGATGGGACACACAAGAATCCTCTGTCTCTGTCACAGCTTTCTTTTTAACTGTATTTTTCTAACACTGCTAATTTCTAGCTTGATTTTTACAATGCAATTTAATAGCACTTCATAAAGATTTGAAATACAGGCGTGCAGTCACACTGATACTCTCCCTGTGATTCTAAAGGCTGAAACGGACACTGGCACATGTTCCCTAAAGAGTCTCAAGCTCTATAAATCATATTTTTTTGTAATAAGAAAGGCTGTACTTTAGTACTTTATACTGCCTCTCTGCCTTTCTCTTCAGTAATCAGTAAAGTCAAAGTAAACAAGAGAGGGGTAAAGATGAGGAAAACATTTGTTGAAGAGTCATAATGCTACTGCTGTATCAGTGTAGAGTGGTCCTCTGACATACTGACTGAGGTGAAAGGAGTGAGAGAAGCACCAGAAACTCTGTAAAAGAAAAAAAAAGCAACCCACGAAAACAAAACAAAACATTGCGTCTGTTATGATCACAGTTCCCCCACCTGACAAGCTTGGTGTCTGTAAACTTCCTATTGACAGTGTATAAGCTATAAGGGACATGCTGTACTTAACAAAAAAAAAACAAAAAAAAAATCTTGTTTGTCATTTCGCGTGCTTATAGCGATAGCGTCAAAACTGTTTCCTGTGGTTTCCTGTGGAGAACTGTGGTGTGTGCTGCAATTTACAAGTGCACGTGAATGCTGTCTGCACTCCCAACAGTGCATGTGCACGCACACACACACACACACACACACACACACACACACACACACACACACACACACACACACACACACACACACACACACACACACACACACACACACAGAGAGAAAGAAAGAAAGAAAGAGTCCTCTTCTCCTTTCTGTGTTGTCATCATAACATGTGGGGGGGAGTTGGAGAGGGGGGCGGGGCGGAGTTGTAAGGAAGCGTCCAGACTGTGGTCATCACACCTCAAGGGGCTGATGGACAATGGCTGCACAGATGATTTAGTGCATCACCTGGTGGACACAGCTAAGAATGAGCACAGCATGCTGGGAAACCACATTCGAAAAACACTAGGATGTACAGTCTGGTACCGTCACCTCTCTGCACTGTTACAGACTGACACTTTTTCGTCTGGTTTTGTAGTTTCCTTTCACTCATTTGTATATTTATTGTTCGGCAGCCCACATTGCATCAACTACATCACCTCAGATGATACTAATAATTAGGGAAATGTGTTAAAAAAAACTGTGGTGTGACAGTGGAATAGGAACAAAGTTCTTTTAATAGTCTGACTTCACTGATGTTTTAGTTGGAAGTGTTGAAAGAAGAAATAGTTTAGTGCCCTCCCCCTTCCTCTCAGGAAACTCAGTCCTGAGCTGTAGCACAGGTTCACCTTTGCTCTGACATCACTACCCGCCCCCCCGCTCCCTGCCCTCCATCTCTTTACTTTACTTTGTCCGACCAAATATCTATATCTATTAGCATCTTTCTACTTGTTTATCTTCCTCGCCAGTAGATCAGAAGGCTCCATATGGCATAAAATGACTTTCATTGGATTTTCAGTTTATTTTTATTTTTATGGTATTACGTTTGTTGTTTTTCTCTTTTTTTTTGGTCCACTTCTTGTTTGCCAGAAGAAGACCTCTGCCCTCTTACATGCCAGCCGAGCAGTATTTTTTTGCTGTGGCAGATGCAGCCTTATCTGCGCTTGAGGTCTGTACTTTAATGGGCTTTATTGATCTAAACAACATCAAGGGGTTGCGGTGATGTTATTAAGGCCGAGATAACTTCTGTGTAATTCCACTCCAACAATATATTAGCCTTTTATTGGTCTAAATAACTTTGCCTTTTAGACAGTAATGCACCAGTAAGTCACAGCCGCTCTTCATGTCGGCAGGATCTTAATAAAGCATTTCCTCTGGACATCCTACTGTGGAGAGAGTGAAAAACGACAGGTTAAAAGGCATGCTGGGAAGTTTCCATGCCATCACTGTAAATCTCTTTTGAATACATAAATAAAGCGAGAAGAGAGCTGTGAACGGGAAGGGCTTGGAGGTTGGGGGGGGTAAGGAGGTGCAGATTGGTGGAAGTTTTGCACAAACATGCGCTCCAATTTTTTTTGGTTTCACACGCGGAGGTGCTGCGAGGAGAGGAACACTGCAAGGAAGACAAAACTGGAATAGAACATCACGCCAGCACTAGCAGACAAGTGCTGATTTGTTATCATGAGGCTACGCTGCCTGACCTTCTGAACAAATATAAAAATCAATAGATGAATGCATCTAGATTCATCTACTAATATAAAGTAAGACATTTACAGACACATTCATGGGATATAATAACTTTTCGGGCACGTTGCCATTATTTTGGGCATTTTATAATAAAGTGGAACAATTCAGAGACACAATGTGATACAAAAGACTTTAAAGGGTGCCGATAAATATTTGGGTGTTGGCAACAATGTGTGACCGGGTAGAGAAATGAGTAATACGTGTGTGATAACAGAGTCGATTGTCAATCCCAATGGGAAATTCAGGTTAGCAGCAGCTCAATGTAAGCATGAAAGTAATAAAGCAACAAACAACAGATAATAAAAAGACAAGAGGTGTAAGAGTAAATAAAACCAAAGCAAGATAAATAATAACATATGTAATGCCTTAAAGTAAATACGGATACTAAAATCTGTTATATTAAAACACATGACTTATAAAGTGCAAGTAAAAAAAAAAACAACCCAAAAAACCCCCATTGTACTACTGGTTAAAAGTGCAAATTAGGAATAAACTATATTCGGCCATAGTTGTGTGAGTTCTAACTAGATTAAAGCTTGTAATGTAATGATATAGAATCAGATTAATTGAAGGTTTTGGAGGCTTGTTGTTCATTTGTATGTTTTTTTTTTGGTTATTGATTTAACATGCACGGTGCAGTGGGTGCCTGAAAATCCTCTTAATGGACAGTTGCAATATTTCTCTCCTTTTCAAGGGCAGCATATGTCTAATATTTATATGAAATAAGGAACCCATTTATCTGGGAGTGTATTTTCAAGAGGTGGGGGTAGTAGGGAGGCGGTGAGGGGCGGGGGGTTAGGGCTTCATAATTTGCAGCTATTTAAAGCCTTGGTTTTGGTAATGAATTATTTTGTCATCTCGACTGTGATGAGATTCATCTTTAATAACTGTAACAATTATTTTATTAAAAAGAGAAGCCATGCATTATGGCTATCTCGCCAAGGTCTCAAAGCTGGAAGGGAATTCTCATTAAGAGCATTATATTACCCCGGTGCGCTTTCAGTTGGATGTCCCGCTGAAATTACATTAGGTGTCAACAATGTTTGTGTTTGAAGTAAGCAGTCATATTTACAGAGGCTAGCTTTTTTTTTTCTTCTTTTTTTCATTTGCCGCCTGACACTGGGAGATGTATTAAAAAAGATACTAATGCTCTGTATCTGATTAAGTCACTTACAGAGAAACTCCTCTAAAGTGTTAACTTTTAATATAAGGCGAACGCCGCTCTGTCATCGGCGTAAACGTACATTTTTTTTAAAATCCAAAGACAAGGAACTTTTGATTGTCTGAGATTATTTTGTGATTTATTTAGTCGGCTCGAAGCACTCCCAATATTTAGATCTTGCCTATAAGCATCAGGTTGTTTGTGTCATGATTGATTTATCTCTGTCTTTTCATCTACATCCTGTGTTTTTTTTCTGATGGTTAGCGTGGTGCGCGACATTGTGTTTTGTTAATGGTTTCAGGCCCAGGGTTGCCGCTAATGACATGGTTGTAATTGTTTGTCAGTGTGATAATGTGCGATTTCCTATTTCCATGTGAAGTTGGACATTTGATGAAGGAGGGATCTTGTCAGGAAGACAAAGTGCTGTCATTTGTCACCAGCTAAATGAGCTTCTCTCCAGACATCCTCTTGGCTTTCAATGGCAATATTATATTCGCTGATTTTTTTTTTCTTTTTCTCTTTTCTTTTTTTGGGCTGATGCTGTGATTTTCACATACTGGTAATTCACTGCATTGTATAAAAGGGCAAGAAACCTGATCTCCTTCCTGCTTGCTTCCACATGTGGCTACACTTGTGAGAAAGAAAAAAAAGAAGGACAGATAAGGATTGGTTGTTTTTTTTGTGCGAAACGAGCCTAATTTTGGTGAAAAAGCCGGAGTCAGAAACTGTGAAACCGAGACACAGATCAAACCAACAAGGAGATACAACTTTCATATCACTCAGGTTGTGTTCTGTGCTGACATATAGAAAACTGTTAACTGTATTTCACAGAAAGACAGAAGTGAAATTACTGAGTTTGGTAATCTTTTATTCTTAGTGTTTGCCAGTCATCACTTCCTTAAACTTAACATTTTTAAACTGAGAAAGTATTTCATCATGTTGAAAGGAAAGACTGTCAGTTTATGTCACTGTGTTACACTGTGTTTTTTGGCTAATAGTCAATAATATATGTAGTTTAATCTTATGAGGCACATAATTGCAGCAATTGAAGTACAGGATTGTGGTACTGCTTTCATACTTTCCAAAGTCTTTGATGTGTTTACCCCCTGAGCAGACTGCTTCTGTTTCTGATTAGACTGATTCCATATTGTGGGGTTGGGAGCAGATTCTTCCTAGTTAACAATCTAATGAGCTAAACAAGCCAAACAAAGGCGAGGTGTAGTGAATAGGTCTCCTGAGGGAGCTACTTATTGTCACAATTGGCCCTCTGTCTTCTCTTTCCACTCCATATCGATTCATGTCTTCATTGGTTATTCTCTGTCCGCTGTAGCACACATGGGTGGTGTAATCAGCTAAATGTAGCCTCTGCTTTCTTATTATTACCTGGGTGCTTAACACTGATATATATATATTTTTCCTTCAAGGACAAATGGTGTAGGAGAAGGCAGATCTCGTGTGAAGTCCCTGAGCTCTCGCAGAGCAGCAGATCCCTTTTCAGCGCCAGCTGTTCTCTCAGATACACCAGGCCGTGCTGAAATTCTCTTAATATAATTCTGGGGGCTCAGGAGAATAGTGCAAAACAAGCGTGCCAACGAGGAGAACGTTGAATTTTTCATCAGTGGGCCTCAACTCGCTGAGTTAGTGGGCAGCGCTCTCATTCATGAGCAGATGTTCAGCGCAGTTACACTCTGCAGTTAATGTGAACTTACTGGCCTCTCTGCCATTGGCTGCAAGGACGTTGGCAGCGACCTGGCATCTGAGAATTACTCCCAGTAAAAGGCGCAGGCCTGGAAAGCATAGCCCCGGCCTTTTTTTAGCCACTTCCCAGCCCAGGAGCTGGATCCTGGACAGGGGGAAGGCACTGACAGCCCATCCGTCTTCAGTCCGACAGTGATGAAACACTTGCCACCGTTTGCTCTGGGAATAGCAATGAAATACCTGCAGATCATTTCCACAAGTTTAATGTTCATTCCTAAAGACTAGCTTAACATAAAGCAGCACCACCCAGCAGGTGAAATATACTGTATGTGAGATATGATTACATGAAGGTGCCGTCCCCTGTGGTTAGCGTGAAACAATTATACATGCAGAGGAATTATTCCGCTATTGCTGAAAGAGGAAATTCATAGAAATAAGGCACCTGTGAGGGAAACCGTTTTGCCCTGCTAGTTCTATAGCTGAAAGCAGCTGGTGCTGTGGTCAGCCTGGTGGGCTGTATCCTCTCCCTAGCCTGGTGCTTCAGACATCTGCATGGCCAAGCTGCTCAGCCTGGGTTTGATGTGGCCATACAGATCTGTAATAGTTTCCCTCTAACTAAGCAAAAAGCCATTTGATGTATAGTGCCATTAACTGGTCAGAGTGTGTACGTGACATCAGGTTCAGCAGGCAGCATGCCAGTCATCTTGGGTGTGTGTGTGTGTGTGTGAAAGTCATCACAGTTAAGTTGTGCATATGGGACTTAAACAGTGAAAATGACAAGCTCTTGTTTCCTCTGCACGTCTCATTTTCACTTTCTAATTGGTCGTTTTCAGGTTGGCTTTACGAGAGCAAAACTAATTAGTGTTTCTAAATTCAGCAGAAAAAAAAAAAGAAGTCAGTCGGCTTGATTGTTCTGGTTTCCTCTCCTGTGTCAGGCGCTCAACAATAAAATAAGACTCTAATCATTTTCAAATTGCTCGTATTTTTAAACCCCAGAGCTGAATGTCACTCCCGGTCTCTTGGCATTTTGTTTGGCAAGATCAGGGAACAGTGGTTGCCCTCTCGCCTGTGTGCTCTCTTTGTGATTCGTGGGAAGTTTGGACTCGGGGGCCGGTGTGGAAAAAAAAACAATGCGTCCGTGTTTTAGGTGGGGTTGTTTCTGCTTTGATTGGGAATGTCCTGCTGACAGGAGCGGCCCGGCAAGTTTACAGTAGCTGTGACATTGCTGTTACCTTTATTCAAAGTGCTCCAGCTGCAGCAAGCCCTCAGGAAGCCCAGCGCAGGCCCACATGGGCGGCTGGGCGGCCCACAGAGAGGAGAATAAGCCCTGTTTGAGTTGGCAGACGCTCCCCTCTCGGGGAACTTTTGCTGTCTCTGCAGAAAGGCTAGTGGCGGCGGCTCTAGTGGGGCGGCAGTGATTCCAGGGGCAGGATGGGCCTTTTCCACCTCTACTCCCTTTCAGGAAACACATTTTGCCGTTTCTTCCCTCTTGTGTTTGAAAACTAGGGGGGGGAAGGAGTTAAGGCGAAGGGGGCACGGGGCAGCGGGGACCGAATGACCCAGCTCAACTATGAGAGGTTGAGCACTAATGTGCGGCGATTTTTTGAAAAAAGGGCAGTTTTTAATACCCTGAACAAGCTATTTTAAAAAGGCTCGGACACTTTTAGAGCTCACTCCGGTGGAGCTTCATTTCTATTGAATGAAAAAGCATCTGAAATACGAGCGCTACACAACCTACACTATTTTTTATTTTCCATCGACACTGTAGGGGGATTCAGTCTTCAGAAGCTGGTAATTAAGAAGTGCTTGATCTAAGGTTAGGGAGGAGCAGTGTTTAAATGCAATTAGAGCTAAGCTCAAATTAATTTGGACTCAGTTACAGTTTTTTGGAATGTGTCATTATTTGTTTAATCAAGGGAGTTCTCGTTTGAGATGCTAAATATGTATCCACAGATATGTACAGGGAGGGAGGAGGGGGGGGGGCTGTTTAATTCTGCCGTAATGAATAGTAATTTGAAAGTGACCTGTTTTGTGTCTCTTCACTACTGCTCACACACACACACACACACACACACACACACACACACACACACACACACACACACACACACACACACACACACACACACACACACACACACACACAACAACCAAATAAGACGCGCACACACTCCGCTTGATGATTGGATGTGACTACAGTTATTATTTAATAAGGCAATTGTGGAAATAAAGTGTACGTATTTGCATTTTTTAGTCACCTTTACGTTTCAAATAATTTCCCCTCCTCTCTCTCTCCCTCCCTCCCTCC
The DNA here is from genome assembly GCF_963691925.1 of Scomber scombrus. Taxonomy (NCBI): domain Eukaryota; kingdom Metazoa; phylum Chordata; class Actinopteri; order Scombriformes; family Scombridae; genus Scomber; species Scomber scombrus. The sequence continues at coordinate 7,538,246 of NC_084972.1, forward strand.
CTTCATTTCCAACACCCCCACATCCCCAACTTCCCTCCCCTTCCTCCTCCCTTGTCTATCCTCTTTTTTCTCCCCCCCCTTCTATCTGCTGCTCACCGGTCCAGCCAGGAGACTCCAGCGGTGACATCCTGTGGAGCCAGAGATCAAAGTAAGTACTTCTCCCGCACGTCTACAGACAGCAGGACGAGTCAGTTGAACACAAGCGTTGCTCTCTCACTCCCTCTCACTCGCTCTCTCGCTCTTTCTCTCACACACACACACAGAAAAACACGACTTCATCATTATTTCCTAACTTTTAAAAAACAAGCAGCTTTTTTAATGCTTGCTCGAACAAGAGCATTATATGGAAATTATGAGTTTGAATGCCACAAAATGATAAGAAAGGTTTTGCATAGTAACCGATTTCCTCATTTCCTGATGCAGTTGCATATTTACATCACTTTGAATGATGCTGAACGTGATGACAAACAACAGCAGCCGGTCCTCAGCCCCGGCGTCGACTCTCATAAGTTGACTGCGAACCTGAAAAGTAAAGAAAATTACAGATAGCGCGTCGGATCTTGTCTGCATCCCTTCCTCGCCTCTCCTCCCCCCGACTATCCTAGAAGTCATTACTCCTTGTGTGGTGTATAAACACGTCAAAAACAAACAATGACCCTGGGCAGCCGCCACACTGCAAAACAATTTCAAAGCCCCGTGGTGTAGTGTAAACACGAAACACGGCTAACCTTCACGCAGGGAAGACTTCACCTCAAACCCGGTGTTAGTTCCACAGTCCCCGACGACCTTGGTGAGATATATGGTTAACATCTCCGCCGTTCTTTTCGGGTCAATATCACTCCGGTTCTGTGCAGACGTCCAGTGGACCTCCTGAAAAGCTATGTTTAATAGTCAATGTAGGAGTAGAATTAATTAAGAGTGAAGCCGAATGAGTTTTTAGGCCTGTAATATTGCGTTATAACTGAGGTTGCTTATGTTTATGATTTAAATGTATCTTAAATATGCATTTCTTATTAAGGACATGTTAGTTTTATGTAGAATTATGATAGAAAAAGGTCTTAAATAGTATTTATAGGACATTAGAAAACATACTAATGCATTTATCTTACAGAAATTCCAGACTGGAGTGTTTACAATATAAATAGATCTAAAAAAACCCTAAACAAAACAAACAAAATTAATCTTTCTCTTCAATATCAGAGGTAGATGACGTGTGAGGAAGCTCAAATGTTGTTCCAAAACAAGTGTTAATGCTGGTTAGCAGGGTGGATTTCCTCTACAGGGACCCCCACATATATAAAAAAAAAAGAAAGAAATGAATATTCATATTCTTGTTTCATAGACTCTGATGTCTGAAATAGCATTTATACGACATTAGAAAACATACTAATACATTTATATCACAGATATTCCAAACTGAAGTGTTTTCAATATAAATAGATTTTTAAAAAAACCTAACAAAACAAATAGAATTGGTTGTCCTCTTTAATATCAGAGGTAGATGATGTGTGAGGAAGCTCAAATGTTGTTCCAAAACAAGTATAAATGCTGGTTAGCAGGGTGGATTTCCTGTACAGAGACCCCCACATATATAAAAAAAAAAAAGGAAATGAATATTCATATTCTTATTTCATAGACTCCTCTGCCTCTGCAAGCTCTTTCACACACTGAGCCGGGGGTGACTGTTTGGCGATGATGTGAACCCCGCACTTTTAATAAAGCCCAGCTGCTGAATGATCAAATAGTGTCTCTAATTAAGGCCTGAGTGTACACCCATGTAAAATTCTCTCTGGAATGCTAACAACCTGTGATATTTCCAGAGGAATTTGCTGCGCAGGTCTCAGAGAAGGGGGGAAAGGGAGGGAGGAGGAGGAAGGGGGGGGTTTGGATGGGGGAGAAGGAGGGGCAGTGTTCATGTGGCAAGCCAACATGTTGTTCACATCCGTGTCAGATTGAGGCTAATGAAGGCCAGACTGATCCTTGGATGCAAGCCTTAAGTAAATGATCCCTCTTTGAATATATTAGAGCCCCCCTAGCAGCGTCGTGCCCCCGCCCCCCTGCCGTGCCAGCGCCGCTCTACGTGTCGCCTCTTGGTCTGACGAGGCCGGTCGAAATGGCAGTCACGGTGTTCGATCACGTTGTTGCACCATCCGCCCTGATTTCTGCGCACCTCGCACAGTATTGTTACATCGAACTACACACACACACACACACACACACACACACACACACACACACACACACACACACACACACACACACACACACACACACACACACACACAGACACACACACACACACACACACACACACGCTGATCATTTCCAGGTTAGTGTTTCTGCAAAAAAACATTGTGATAGTAAATGGAAAGAATGAGTGTTGTGTCATTTGACAATGTAAATGAGACATCTGAAATTTTTTTCCCCACCCTCTGAAGAGGGATTGAATTTACATAGCAGGCCAGGCTTTGATACTCATGCAAATAGTTCATTTAGACAAACTGTAGTTTTTCTTCCTTTATTTTTGCACTTGTTTTTAGTTATAATTAGTATGAAATCATTTTGATGACCATTTTAAAATAAAAACAATAAAATGATCACTAAAAGTAGTAAGAAGAAAAAAACAAAACTTCACTGCAGTTTATGACCACAACGGCACTGTGCATGTAAATGAATCGTAAACGTGTAATTGGGCCACTTTTGAATATTGATTTGAAAGACAAGGACACAGAAATGAAGCACTCGTGAATGCGGAGCTCCTGAGCTACTGTAACATCCCATTAATAAATACCTTTCTGGCTCTTTAGTGCCAGGCCTGCCTTAAACTGAGTGAAACAATGTCGTTTGATTTTCGCTGATATGGCATGTGTACTTCATAGATGGATGGAATCGGAAGGATCCAATTAGCGGTGGTCATCGCTCATGAATTTAAGCTGACAGCGGGAGTCTCACAGAGAATCTTGGTGATTTTGGTAGTTTGGTGACATGCTCTTACAAAGCACTTTAAAAGCCCATAAAGAGCACATTGTGGAGAATGCACACTTGATGGAGATTTGATTTACAGCTGTGACAAATTTTCTCAATTAGACATGGGAGGGTAATAATTGATTTTCAATAGGCAGCATACAATGATGGGGGATTCTTAAAGGATGGTAAAGTAACCAAATTTATACATTTTTCCTTTTTTTATTATATACAATCAACACTGCTATTAGTCCTGATTTTTACTTAAGGTTTCGTATAGAGTATATTAGCAGATAATGCATCTTTTTAATCCAGAGCACTCACATCCTACAGCCCATACAGCTCACATTTGCATAGCACGCCGTGAGGATTGATGGTTTGTGACAGCGGCTGTACAGGTACTCCTAGTGACTCGTAAGGCCTCCTGACTCTCCACGCCATGTCCGTCACGCCGACCCTGCTTCTAAGCGCAAGCCCTGTTTGTAAACACAGACAGATGAATGAGAAGCACATTTGGCCGGGTCTCGCTACAGCTCGCAGACGCGGCGCAACGCAACGTGACAAGCAACAGATGTGTCACACAGGTTGAAATCAAAACAGCCGTCCGGCATGCGAGCTGTACACACCATCAGACACGGCTGCTGCGATGAAGAGGCGAGGAGGCGAGTGCTGCTGGCAGATGAGACAAGGCAAGCGCCTCTGTTGCTCCCAACTTCCTGTCTGGAAGAGGACAGGCCTGTTTGTAGGCCGCTTTGACACCCCTAGTCACTTTGTCATCCGGGGTGCTCGCCGCAGCTCTGATCACGCGTGCGCGCTACATTCAAAGGGTGTCACGTCAGCTGCGTGACAGGTAGGCTCCCAATGAGACAACAGCCAACGGGGATGTCCTTTTCAATACTCCCATGTGTGAGTACAAATGCACAGCGCGCCACAGACAAAATAACACAGACAAAATAACATCATATGACATCATTCTGAATGCTCATCATTCTGAATGCTCTTATGCTGTCTTTTTTTTTTTGCAGTTTGAAAAGAAGTTAAAAGTGTTTTTCAGAGCTGCCCCGCATCAGAACAGAGAGAGAGGAGAGAGAGAGAGAGAGTGAGTGGGAGTACTCTCAGTCTGTCTATGATGTTCATGCAGTCTGATTGTTGTGTTTGACAGTGGCAGTAAAAGTGCAGCAGGCATTATCTTTACAGAAGGACTATGTTAATGATATCCTCAGCAGCTTAATCTTCCTATTGCCACCGCCCCGTAAGCAAATAGTGCGGCTTCATGTTGAGCTGTGTGTGTGTGTGTGTGTGTGTGTGTGTGTGTGTGTGTGGGGGGGGGGGGTGGGGGTGGGGGGGGGGGGTGGGGAGGGGGAATTGGAATTGGAATCCATCATCAGAACAACTGAATGAACGAGGGTGCAAGCAACAGCTGCTTGACTGATCACGTACTACAGACTGTCACCCCACATCTGTTTACCACTCCGACAGCCACACGAGTGTTTATATCCACGGGTGTAATTGAGCTATTTTGCCGAGTCCAGCTGTAACCCACACTAACTTATATCCCAACTTTCCATTAAAGCGTGGGGGTATCGTGGGGGGGGAAGTTACACTGATAGTAATCAAGCCTCAGCAACACTGCGATGTAAATATCAGCTTATCAGCTTTGCCAATTTGGTTAAGTGGCATATACGTGGGTGATTCACACATCCACCTCTGTCACACACACACAGGCTGCATAGAGAATCGTCAGAGCATTTATTAAACATAGGTAACTTACATTGTTCACAAGTATGCACGCAGGAAACAAAACATAATCATGAAAATAACAATGTGTCAGACCCTGCAAAAAATGCAAATACACTCACAGTGTCTTCCAACTTGACACGTAGGGGTGGGGTGGGGTGGGGTGGGGTGGTGGGGCGGGGGGGACTTAACTGTCTGCATTCAGTGTGTACAGTACATGGAAATTTAAATGGGAATATCTAGATCTAAAACACACCATTTAAATATTCAAATGCTAACACCAAACAATATAATGCATTATGGCTTTTAGTATTTGCATACAACTCTGTTTGCTGCTGTGAGCTACGGATGATACAAGGAAGAGAGAGAGAGAGAGAGAGAGAGAGAGAGAGGGGGGGGGGGGGGTAGCGAGGGAGAAACACTGACTGTAGGATGTAAAGCACACAAGCTAAGCCTTTGTGTGCCACTCACAGAAAAATGGCATCTGATAACTGTTACAAACTTTGTTTGTATTTTTAAAAAGAAAACCTACCACAGAGCAGAATAGATCAGTATTTGTCATTTAAAGGTTTATATTTATTGACATTTGTAGTACAGTAATTAAAAAAAGATAAATTTTAACCGTGGGCATTGTTTTGTATATTTATTTGATTGCAGTCATGGGGAAAATAGATGACATTATCTCTGAGATCTTGCAGAGATAAAGGGCCACCTGACCGAGCTTTAGCTTATCTCTGTAGCAAAGTACAGCCAAGTTACTAACTTTAGTCTTTCTGCACTTAAATGTGAGTTTTAGCTACTCATGCTTTCAGCTGTTAACTGTTTTTCTCCGATTTTACACAAAAAGCAAAGTGAAGATTATGCAAAGAGCTCAAAATGTGGTCATTTTTGAAAAAGGTACTGCACCTTGTGGCTTTTTTGGAGGAGCGGAGCGTTATATTTTTTTAGCAAAGTGATATCAACTGTATTGGGGTTTTTTTTTTTTAAACCAATCACAGTATATGTGAAACTAAAAAACATGTTTAATGTGGAGAAACGTACTTGTTGAATGAAGTGAGCGTGTTGAAATCAGCAATCTGTTGCACGCTAAGCAGTGGGATCAGATATGAAGGAGCAACAGGTCAACTGAAAGTCTTTTACTATAGAAACAAGCAGCTTTTAAAGGTAATTTATCCTCTCCAAAAACCTTTTTTTCTACACAAAAAGCTCAGTATGTGCAAACAGGCAATATTCAGCATATTAAAATAGGATCTGTTGGCTCTGGAGAGGCAAAACCATAATGGAAAAGTTGATCAGGAGACCTTGTGCAACTGGTTACTGGTGTCTGGTAGGTCATGGAAACACTGCCCAGAAATTGTGCTTTTTTTTTCCATTTCCAGCCACATTAGCGGTGTCTTTTGAATAAATAAAACAAAGTATACTTAGCACGAGTACATTATTCACCGTAGTAAAATAATAAGCAACAGATGTCACACTTTTTTTTTTTTTTCGGCTTAGAAAATATACATTACACTATATAATCAGCTCTTATTCATCACTCCACTTCGCTCGTCTCTTCTCTCACCTTTCTCGTCGTCTCGGGCGCGAGTCCGTAGGTCAAAACACGGAGCGGACGGACGCGGGAGAGACGGAAAGGGGGGTTAGGAGAGGTCCCCGACTACTATCTGACAGGGTTAAACACAGTGAAGGATTGCCAGTCCGAGCCGTGGCATCTGTATCCAGCATCAACACGCACTGTAATTAAGTGCAAATCTGCAAAATTATTATACTATATGCTCTGCAATAACAGCTTCCAGTAATGAATAATTTAAGGGTGGAGGGTGGTGGTGGTGGTGGTGGTGCTGACGCTTTTTTTTCTCCACTTTGCGTTTAAATTTAGCTGGTGTCATTGTCCGGCAGCGTGATTAATAGTTTATCAGTCTCTAACTATACATCTCCATGAAATATCTCTTTCCATCTGTCATTAAACTGCACTTTGAAATTGGTTAGATTTTCAATCAGGCATAGCTTAGACCTAAAAAAAAAAAAAAAAAGGGGGGGGAAATTACAAGAGGAAATAGCCAGCCAGATGTACTCATATGCAGGTAAGGCTGTGACCCAATATAGGACATTATTTGGGGAATAGCTCTTTCTATCACTATACCTCTGCACACTTCTCACTTTAAGAAATACTCCTTTTTTGTCTTTTTTTTGGTATGATAATTGGATGGAGACCTCATACAGAGCACAATACGCATTCTAAATGTGGTTTTAAATAAGCCTGAGGTGCAGTGAAAGTGAGTTGTGTGAGAGTGAGGGCCCTACTGCAAGGGGTTGACCAGCCAGTCACAGATTGGCTTCCCTGTCAAATAAAGATTAGGCCTTTTACTTCACCATCTAATCCCCGTTAAATCTCCTATGGAGGAACTCGGGGCAGTGCTGGGTTTTTAATGGCGGCGGAGGCTTCACGAGTCTGCGTGTTCTTCTTTATCTCTCGATGTGGATGCGGCAAACTATGGTCCCCGGTCAGTCAGCGCATTTAAAACTGGATTACTAAGCAGTTTAAGGTGAAGCCCAGGAAGGTTTGCTGTCATTTTAAAGTCCATTTTTAATGAATGAGCAACTTCCTGGCTCACAAGTTGCATATCAGGTGAAGTTAGATGTTGCTGCTACTCTATTAAGATAACTTGGTGCTGTATTGTGACTCTTCCGGCTTCATTTTCTCACACACAGTTATCGAATGTCTCCGTTTTTTTTCCTTCCTCAACTAAGCCGAACATTCTTTTTATTGAATTATTAATGCCGTATATTGAATTATTGAAGGAAGAAAATTTCTGATCAGATTAATATTAACTCCCAGTGAAATATTAATGACCGATGTTAAAAACGATGAACTTATGGAACTATTAATATAATCATAAACAGACATAGTAGAAAGTGCCGGAGTGGAGTCAAATGTGCAAGGACTTCTCACGATTCCTTTGTAAATGCAGCTTCCCTCGAGGTCGCTCGATATGAAATATAGCAGCGGTCGACTTTGTGTGGTGAGACGCTTTGGCTAATGTCATTGGCCAGTCCTGCCCCGGGGCTGACGGAGGTGTCACAAAGAGGGGAGGTGGGGGGGGGGCTGGGCTTTTGTGTGCAGGTTACCTTTGTCACCTTGTCCACACACGACCAGGGGAGAAGTTGCAAAGATGTTATGGTAGTAATATTGGGCAGACCCCTACCATCACCCCTGCTGATTGGCAGAGCTCCACTGATGGCTCCTCCAGCATTCAGCTCCTCCTCCCCACTCTCTCTCTCTCTCTCTTTCTAAAAAAACTGGTGACTCCTCTCAAATGAGACTGGTGTCTGCTTCACCTTATTTTCTTTCTTCTTTTTTTCCTTTTTTTCTCCAGAGCTTGCACAAAGTGATATTTTATCTAGCGAGCCTAGAGGAGCTTAAATCCAGCCTTTTGTCAGATTTGATTAAAACTCTTTTTAGATTAATGATATTCAGCAAAGATTTGATCTATCATTTTGCCGTTCTCCAGTTTTGTTATTACGCCATTCCCATTGTATTCATAAAATATGGAAATCGGAAAAAAATAAACCATTATTGTAACAGAATGGTAAGCACCTAGAAAATATGGTTACATTAATTATGTTTTAAATGCTAATGCCAGTGAAGAACATAATAACGAAGACATGAAAGAGTCCCTATTTAAAATCTGATAGCCAGGGAGAAGCAAATTATTTCAAATATTTGATATTTAAATTATTTTCAAATGAACAGAGACATGAGAGCAGAGGCGAGTAGTTTCCCCTGGTGATCCTCCAGGCTCCTTTGTTTCCTTGGTGTGTCTCCAGCTCATTAATGTTCTAAGCATGTGAGAGAACCAGACCATACTCCATAACCCATAGCTGGGTGACAGCTCAGCCTCAACACACACACACACACACACACACACACACACACACACACACACACACACACACACACACACACACACACACACACACACACACACACACACACACACACACACACACACACATACACAAAAAATCCCTCAGCTGTTTAAAGTCCACTGGCTCTTTCAGGAAGTGATGGCCGCTGAGCTGTCCTGATTAAAATGACAATAGTCTAATTAACTCGACCTCAGTGTCAGTGCACTAAAACGGCTGATGGCCCGCCAGTTCCTGTTTGAAAACCTTTTGTCTCCTCATCGTCCAAAAATATGACTTTTCTTTTTTTTTCTTCTTTTCTCTTCTTTTCTCTCCCAGCAAACCGCCTCAACCCCATTTGACGAGATTTGCTAATAGCAAATTATTTCTCATAAGCTAATTAAATCTAGGCTAAGTTTTCCATTCTTTTCTTTTTTTTTCCTGTAGAAATCCTTGTGTGCAATCCTCCAGGGATTTATCATTTTGGGATACAGTTATCACAAGCACC